>NW_013666492.1:372099-380585 GCF_000517525.1 Limulus polyphemus
TATATATATATATATATATATATATATATATATATATATATATCCACATATGTAATGTATGGTAACCAAAACCTCACTGTACCCTATAAAATATTGGAAACTACACATTTACTGGTTCATTGTAAGTATGGCAAAATAGGAAACAGGATATTCATAAGCACTTTCAACACCTATGCCACCACTAAATCCTGACCATCCAAGTTTTGTTAGATCTGATTGAACTTTGTACAAGGCCATATCATAAATATTTCCCTCACTTTTACATAATACTTTAGACAATTCTTTCTGCAACTACTGTACTGTGTAAACAAGCCAATAAAGCCTACCCCACTGTTTTCAGAACCAAGATTTGAATAGACTCTGTATGAAACATGTGCTTATTGACCAACATTCAAATATCTACCAAATTTATTGGATTGGCCTGAACTTTCTACAAAGCCATAACATAAACATTTTATAATACTTTAGACAATTCTCATTGCAACCATTATACTGTTAACAAGTCAATAAATCATACCCCACTCTGTTTTCGGAGCAGAGAGAGTTCTGGGAAATTGCACCACAAAAACTTATTTGATATTGACAGAGTCAAAGTACTAAAAGTACAGTAACACTTAAACAGGAATGGTGATTTATTGTTTTATATTCAGCAGGTTTCTATTTCAGCTGCTAACAGTAGAATAAACAAAGGAAATAGGTGGAAAAAGATTAGAAGAAACTCTAAAGAGATTTACTTTGGAACTTTGTTGTCCATACTGAAAATGACAGACAGTACTATTTATTTTGTTTCTTCTAGTTTCTAAGCCATCTGCTAGCAATAAAATAACTACAGAAAATAAGTATGAGAAGGTGATTAGTATAAATTCTGACCATAAGTATTATTCACGTTTTATTTTGCATTTGCAACCTATATTTTCATTACTTTGATTATTTACCTACAACAGATAAAATATAAAGCTTTACTGAAAATAAAAATGTTTGATATTTAATTATGAGTTGTTGTTTTTTTATCTGATTTCTTTAAAAAAAAGGAAATAAAATATAAAAAATAGAAACTTATTAGGTAACATAATGAAAGAAAAATAATAAAAATCTTCATGGAGTATATGCTCCAGCAGCTTGTGCATTATGCTATTCAATATGTAACACGAGTTGCAGGATTTTCAACTTGTGTCAGGATATTTTAGTCAGACACAATTCAAAGGTCAATAAAACAAAAATTAATAAATATAAAAAGATGTATACTGCTATAAGATTTAGGCTATTTATAATAAACGTTTATGGTTTCCTATTACAATTTGCACATATTCTAGAACAAAAAGAAGGTAATTTAGATTTATTTCTTAACTTTTATGATGGTTACAAGGTCAGTTAAATCGACCAACACCATATAGGTTTGGTTTTGTTTTTTTTTAATTTCATGCAAAGCTACACGAGGGCTATCTGCACTAGCCGTCCCTAATTTAGCAGTGTAAGACTAAAGGGAAGGCAGCTAGTCATCACCACCCACCGCCAACTCTTGGGCTACTCTTTTACCAACGAATAGTGGAATTTACCATCACATTATAATGCCCCGACAGCTGAAAGGGCGAGCATGTTTGGTGTGACGGGGATTCGAACCCACGACCCGCAGATTACAAGTCGAGTGCCCTAACCACCTGGCCATGCCGGGCCTACACACCATATGAACAATGATAAAATAACAGATTAAATATAAATTTTTATTTTAAAAAAAAGTTTAAAGATTATCTAGAAGGATATAGAGATTATACAAATGAAACTTGACAATTTTCAGATAAAGAAAATTATTTTTAATCTTAAAGTCAAAATTACATTTCGTGAAAGAAAAAATTCTCTAGCAAATCTTTAATAAAAAAAATCTTAATACTTAATCAAAAGCCTGATATTTTGTAACATTTACTAATAATCTGCAAAATTTTGTAAAGATATGCATACATTATCAAAAATTATAGTATAATTACTCTCATGGATACTTTCTTTGTTACGAGCTTGGCAGATCCCACCAAGCCTGAATTCGTAGGGTTAAGGACCCTGAAGTACCCATGTGTAGTAAACAGTAAACTCAAGGAAAAGACTAAAATAAGATGTAGTTTTGAAAACCACAGAAGATATCATGGCTAGCATGAAAACCAATGTTGTACAATTTTCTGATATGTATGTACTTAAGTCACAAAACAAGACAGTTGAAACAAGAATAAAGATATTAAGAATACAGTGAAAACCTGTATCCAAAAAAAGAGAGGACACAGAACTTTTACAAAAGAAAAATTAAAATTTCTTCTTGTTACAGGAAAGACATATGCACACCTCAACCAACAAAACATAGTAAGCAGAAAAAAAAACTTATACAAGTGGAATATTCTACAATTTGTGTCAGATCCTAACTTAGAATGAAACAAGGAAATATATACACATATATATAATAGCATTAATATCTTTGCCAATTCATCCAATCTCCCCAGTCTGCATTCATCAAATTTGATATAACTTAGTCTAAACTGCCTACTAATAAACAAAGATGAAGTGGTGACAAAATCACTTATGTCTTAACCCTTTCCACACATGTCACCGGTGAAAGGCAATGTCATGGCATTTGCTGACTCGCATTCAAAATTTTATTGAACTACTATTTTATGTATTTATGTTATAAAGTCTGGTATCAAACTGTAGATTATAATTCAAATTTTAGTATTATAAACTATTTAATTTCTTAATTTAAAAGTAAATATTAAAAAAAACACCTAAACAACAATTTCTGTGTGTCACAGGTCATGTTGACTGCAGCACTGGTTCAAATCAAACATCTGTGATGTCAAAATACAAATTCTATAGCTTTGTATGAATTATGAACTCAAATTACTGATATTGACAAGCTAGAATATAAAATAAGAATCTCCTATTTTTTATTTTTGCCGAGACCTCACTCATTACTGAATCAATCACAGTGGCCCAGCTCACCTCTCTCCACTTTTGGAAACAGTCCCTTATATACACTTACTTCTATATATGACATGTGAATAAACAATTGAAAGCTCAGAATGTCCCCTAGTGGCTTGCTCAGCCATCTTCAAACATAAAGTCATTATATCTTTCTTTCGAAAGAAGACGGCATAGAGGTAAATCGAGTATTTAGTATGCTCGAAATATCATATTCTTTTAGACCCAAATACAGCCTTGTTACTAAAGTTGATAAACTATAATTGAGTTCTATGGTATCGATATAGAAAATGATTTTTGGGTTATTCAAATGTATATATAAAACCTAAAAACAACTATTTCATTTCACATCCTCCACTTGCAAAATTTTATAAGGCTTAGCAACCTCTGGCAAGCAGCAATCGAGTACAAAAGTCGTAACTAGAAAAGATAATTGTTTGCTTTACTTCTTTATTTACAGATCTATTTTTTAAGAAAACTAAGTTTAAGAAGCTATTTGTAAAGAGTAATAATCTATATACATATATAGTGTATAATAATTGAAATGTGACTGTATTTTACAAAATACTAGTCCTAGTCCACTAAAACATGGCCAAGACAGGTCATTTTGGTCAGTTTTATATTATTGGATATGGTAACATAAGTACCCGTGTGCTTCATCATTGTAACTTCTGCATTGTTAGCCAGGCATGGCTGAAAAATCAATATAATAAAAATAATAAATCTATATAAATCTATAATGTAATGAGATTTAAGCTATTTAGTCTAAGCATTAATGTTTTCGTGTTATAATCTGTAGTCATTCTAGAATGAAAAAGGTATAAGTTATAATTTTTTATGGTGGTTACAAGATTGGTCAAATCAACCAAATCCATACATATAATAGTGACAATAACATATAAAATATAAAGTTTTTTTCATAAAAAACATTTAATAACTATCTGGACTTATAGTATTTTGGCACTTGTGTATAAAGTTAAAATCATAAATAATATTCAACGTTAAACTGGTACACAAGTAAAAACATTTTATTTAGGCCTATCCATGGTCTTCAAAAAGTTGACGACGTTACAACGTCATCCTCACACATCTGCCTATGAGATTTGCATGCCATTAGCCTTAAGCTAACTCCCACCTAAATTCACATCTTTAATATGAACCATGCTGGTGCATGATGATGTCATCATGTGACAATAGCTCTCCACCAGTAGGAGAGCAAAACAACCTCCATGCACAGTAACTCCCTCTACGCACTTGCAGTCACAATAATTTCATTCTCAGATGAAGAAAAAAAACAAGATGCATTGGAAGTGGAAAGGATGGATGGGAGTGTGAAAAGATAAGTATCTTTCAGAAATACATTTTCAGGTTAGCATAATGTTTACTTCCAAGATGATAACTCCCCTCCTCACACAAAAATGCTAAAATCCCATGTTGAGTTAGTGGAGGGGGCCAGTGCAAAAATTTAACCTACATCAGCTCCCTTCAGAAAGCATTCAAGGAAAAGCCCATGGAGTGTAACACCCGATGACAGGAGCTCCATAGGGGTTAACCCATGGAAGACCGTATCTCATCTTGACCAAGATATAATCTTCACCTGAGATAAAAGGACGGGGGAAACCAAACATCAGCACCAGGTAGATCCAGTTCATTGGAAAGGGAAACTACTTACCCATTTCAAAGACAGTGGGTTGAACGAAGTATGAAGACTGGTATAAATTGAAATTCCACGGGAGACGAAACGGACAGATGGTGAAGAAAAGGAGTGATAAATGTGTGGGGAGCTATCCACATGCCCACCCAGGGGTTCTTGTCCAAGGGCCGGTGAAAATGGGAAGTAAGAAAATGGGAATGAGAAAGGCGATGAATTAGATGCAAAGAAATGCAAAATATCTTGTAAGCATCCACACCAGGGGAAAATAAGCAAACCTATAAGGATAGAAAGAGAGAGGTTCTTGGAAAAAATAGGAGTCCCAGGGTAGGAACAGACAAGAGAAGTCCATGATAATTAACAACAAAGAACCCAAACTGAACACATGAATCAATCTGGGTATGAACAATCACAGAGGGGAGAGACAGAAAGGAAGGAGAAAAAGAACATTTATCCTTCCAAGTGGCAGAAGTCTAAAGAAAGACTGGTCTGGGTAGAGGAGTTATACAGGTGCAGTGGAACAGAGTGCAAGAAGCATCAATAGCATAGACATTTGAACAAAAGTGACCACAACAAGAAGAAGAAAACAAGATGAGAAAGAAAGGTGGTACAAAAAGCAAGAAGCCAACAGCTCGAACAGGGCATAAGTATAAAAAAACATATGAAGAACCCAGTCAGGCATGGCAGTAAGATGAGGAGGTCAGTGACAATGAACAGATGAGGAACAGAAGTCAAAAGGCAAGGTTCAGAAAGAGGAAAAACTTGGGAAGATGAAAAGGACTGAAGTCATGCAACATCAGTCCAGGTCTCCAGTGAGAAATGAACACCACCAAAGATATCTGGGCAAAGAAAGGAAGTCCAATGACGACCATGTATACAAAGAGGAGAAAGGTGTACAGTAAACAAGAATGCAACCTGACCCAATGAGTCCCAACATCAGGGGATCTAAGTAAAGAAGTGCAGATCAGAAGAAGTAGAATAGGTTAAGCTGGCAAAGAGAAGGGAATGATCCTCAACAGAAAATGTCTCTGGAACACAAAGAAGTGCCTTGGACAAAAGGTGGAGGAGAAGGAATATAGGAGAATGGTGAGGAAAAGACGAAGTTGCAGAAATGAGGAACTAGAAAGTAAATGGTCAGATCTCCAAGCAAGGCAAATAGATACCAAAGAAAGGGAATCTAAAAAGGAAAAATGTCTGCAAGTTGGGATAAAAAAGAATTACAAACGTGAGTGGGACAAGCTGTTAGAAAAAGGAAACAGCATAAACCATAATAACAAGCAAGGAGGAAAAACAAAACAATCCTAAGAATTGGATTCATGAAGTAGAGAATGGGCAATAATAAAGGACACAGACAAAAGATAAGGAAAGGAACATACCTGAGAATGATACCCAGAGAGAGAGAGGAAGGTTAAGGTCATTCCTCGAATGGTAAGGCACTACTCAAAGCAAATCAGATTACATTCATAGTCCATTCACGATTGAAAAGATGGGAGTAGGAGGCCTAGTAAGCATGTGGTAATCCACAACATGTTGAACGTATGCTGCATCATGCACCAGCACAGTTCATGTTAAACATGTGAACTGAGGTAGGAGTTAGCCCAAAGCTGGTGGCATGCAAATCTTATAGGCAGACACACGAGGGAAATAGCATTTATGTGTGACAGGGCAAGTTATTGCCTCAGAAAACAGCTACTGGCGAGATATGAAATTTATTTGAGTACAACACATCATCTCTAACAGTGAGACATGATCATATACTATATTCAAATTGCATATAAATCCAATCAAATAATCTTATTTAAGATTATACTACCTCCTCCTGGCTTTTCTGTTTTCTGATACCAACTTTTCAATTAATGTAGCCAGTAATGCTACGAAGCAGGTAACCATAAGTAACTGTCAATAAAATTAACACATCTAAACACTGGATTAAACTTTGACATTTTGTTTTGTTATACTTATAACAAGTGATGAAATGTTATATCATACGATATGTTAAAGTATTTTATAAATCATAAAACTGAAATTTAGTTTCTTTTGAAAGCAATATTACCTAAATTTTGAAACATTCTTACAAAATCCAAATGTGACTTTAATCAAATATAAACTGTGCATTCTACATTACACTGATGACAAGCAAATGTAAAATGATACATTCTTTGTTTCACACACAGTTTATATTCACTTGTGTTTAAAAAGGTTCAGATAATAACAATACTGGTTGAAACAGCTGCATACTTTAAGTTTGATATATATTATATCTGAGTAAAAGAAATATACCTGAAAGTTTTATGTAACTTCTAAAAAAAAGAATGAAATACTGATTGTGTATCATTGAGTACTGGTATTGATAATGGCTAAAGAACCTTAGGCAATGAAATAAACTTGCTTTAAATTTAATGGAATATAAAGCAAAATGCATAAAATTTATGTTTTAAGAATCTGGATATGGTACAAGAGCTAACAAATTTCTGTGTTACTTATTAAAAGAAGGATTCTGAAAATATTTACAAAATACAAAAAAAATTATACCAATAATCCAAACATATTATCAATGATATTATTATTATCAGTGCTATTTGACTATTTGATTATATGATCTAGAAAATAACCAGAAAACTATATTTAATCTGCACAATTGTTAGTGCTGTGTACAATATGTATAGCAAAACTTTTCCAATACAAAAAAAACAATCTGAAAATTCATTTTTGACACTAGAATCAGTCACATGGGCTGCCAAAATAATACATCGAACATGGTTATCATATCGAACCGGTACCGCAAACTGCAATTGTAAGCACCATGCAATTACCGTATTTTTTGGTGTATAAGATGCACTTTTTCACCCCAAAATTTGATGTCAAAATCTGCTTGCATCCTATACACCAAAGGTATGAATAATATTGTTACGTCTCCGTTTGTTAATTGATTTTCCGTAACTTCGTTCCGACGAAACTTAAGCGACACAAGTTCTTTCTTAGTAAAAACTGGTTTATTCTTTCCGAATATAACTTTACCGATACACTCAACTTCAACAATCGCGCTAAACAAACGCTATAACAACGAACGTGCTCAATAATACTTCTGACTGCAGATCAATTACTCATTGTCTACACACACATATTACTTTCCCCTTGTCGCATCACGTTGCCACCCTCTTATATATACCAGCCTACCCTATCTAGTAAATACTAGAGCATTCCTGAAGGAACAAGATAGTTCTAGAAACTAGAGGGCGCCACACCAGTCACGTGACCACGATGACGCAACACTGCCCCCTCCTTAGTATTGTTTGTCCCGAACAATAACCACATACAATAAACCAATAACAATTAACAATAACTTAATTAAGCCAATGAGACGGAGACCAGTACGGAAGAAGATACGTCCCGTAAAATTAAGAGACTTTGTTGAATTGTAATTTTGTCTTTGTAATTCTGTACAGTTTCTGCTTCATGTGGGGTTCATCCGCTTCATCAGTAAATGTCCCATCATCGGTAACAGTCACATCAGTGGTAGTAACTTCACCAAGAGCTTCACCGTTTCCCTTCTCAAAACTGAGTAGAGTTTCTTCTTCGACTGTGGCTTCTTCAGGTGGCTCGTCTTCAGTAGCGTCATTTGTTCTGTTTTCCACTTCGTCCCAACTGAAATGTCCTGGACCGTGATAACGCCAAAGCCTGTTGGCATGCACCACTTTTGGCTTACCTAGCCGACCACATTTTACCCGGAAAGTCACATCTGAGAGACAATCCACTATGTCATATGGGCCTTCCCATGGAGAAGACAACTTAGGAGACTTCCCTTTGGTCTTCCTGGGATTATACAACCATACCTTGTCTCCAGGTTCAAAGCTGACTTCAGTAGATCTCTTATCAT
>NW_013666492.1:381505-389096 GCF_000517525.1 Limulus polyphemus
TGAACCCTCGAGAAGATATCAAGAAAGTTCCAAACTAGAAAGTAACTTTTGTGTATAAATCATTGTTATAACTATTTGTAATAACTGTTATTGTAAATTGTATTGTTGTGTGTATATTAAAACGTATTTGTGTTAAAAACGAAAACGGTGTGTATCAATCTTGTTGGCAAATATCATAAACTGACTATATATCGGCTTTAATTTAACTACTAAATCCAAAGCACAATTTAACTACTAAATTTAAAGTATCATTAAACTCAATTTCAGTCTATTTGAAATTCTGATATATAACAAACGGCACTTCTACCCTGCGTTGATAATGGATGATTCGAGACGGAATACCAGCCAGACGAAGGACAGACGAGTTCTATGCACCCACACCACAGCATAAGACTGACAAGAGTTTCATGAGGTTACGAACACTTTAACTACACAGTTTAGTAACTAGCCAGACAATTAAAGGTAGTTACTCAACTCGTTTCTAACCTTGCGACAGGTCTAAACCTTGAAATACAAGCAGACTTGTGCCAAAAACGACCCCCAGCCAAGTCTCGAGTTGTTCGTTTTTTCTCTAAAGAATTATTGATTACAGGGTGCTGTCTGCAGCGGATGGAGATTACTTTGATGTAACAAAATACACACAAGTAATGATAGGTATTCAACAAGAATGGTGTTATATTCATTTCATCGCGAACAGTATAATAATTAATATGTGACATTGCGATTAAGTCCGATTCATCTTACTGCAAGAATCTTCAAAGGCATAATTTCAAATAATGGCTCTATGAATTACATTCAGAGTTATTATAGCTTGAATCAATTTTAAGTACAATATCGCAACTTTGATGGAAGGTAGTTTAAGAATATTTAACTTTCAAAAAACTGAACATTTCCAAACGTTATGTTTCCCCAAGACACTGAAATATACTAGAAAGAAACAACTATACGTACACTTCTGGACAAGTTAATAATATATTATTAAATAATTACTTTTAATATTGTACCATATTGGTGTATCTATTATATATAGGTAAACTGAACTTTAACACTGCTGCGTGATCAAAGAATAAAAAAGAAAGTAATCAATAATTTCGATCACTAATTTCCGTCTATAACCATATCGCAAAGTAATAAGGCCAGAGCTAGAAATGCACATACGAAAAAAAAAAAAGACTAGGAGAACACAATAGTAGCCGCCTTTTTCTGAGGATGGTTGGACGAAGACGATTTGGGCCTGGTGTAAAATATGAAGAACATTACTTTTAGGAAGAAAAATATTTTACGTAATAATCATCCTCGGCAAAAGTATTAATAAAACGTTCAAAAAATATACTTTAATATTTACCTCATTATAACGCTACCATCGGGAGCCATGTGCACCGGAGAGTGATATAGGTGGGGGAGCATTGTAACCAGTTAGTCAAGAAGCCACTCATGCTGAACTAGTACAGATTCAAGACTACTAAAGCAATCAGTTGAATAACATAACTGTTTATTTACATTCTTTTGATACAGAACTCTGGCTTCTTTTCTTTATTTCATCAATCATTGAAAGTTTCTCGGCGACTGAATAGGTTTTTCTCCTCCTCGATAGTGGTGACACGCCGGTAACTAAGTGTTGACATCTTGATTATTTAATGTACGTTATTTCTTTTCGATATAAATTCTATGAAAGCGTAATCCAATCCAATCGTGAATGGTTAGAAATTAAGGTTATTTCTCTTAGCCCCTTTCTTGACTTGTAGATAATTTTAGATTGTGGTGATTAAAGTTCGGGGGAATGAGCTATGACTTCCGTGGAATTTTGATTATGCTTTGATGACTTTCGTGGTCAAGGGAGAGAAAAGGTCGGGAAGAAGACAGGAAGTGCGTTTGCTTTCTTGTTGTTGTAGTGAGAAGGAAGGGAAGCTTCAAGTCTGACTTCTAAGAATGCGTTATAACTAATAAGCTAATTATCTTATATTTATACGATAGAGACAGGTGGTTTACAGGAGGAAGGATATGACTGGCTAAAACGCTCATCTTAAAAACAATCAGCATATTCACTGGATAATTAAAATCGCACCAAAAGTGAATAGGTTTAACGGTACTCTAAACCTGCTGCAATTAACGATATCCTTCTGACACTGAGCATTAATTTGGTTTCACCCGTAAACAATTCTTGGAACTTCTTGCCCACTTCACAAAGTTAAACCATTTCCTCTTTAATTACGTCATTTATGACCAGATAGATGGAATCCCCGCTGGGTCCAACGATGACTTCCACGTGACTTAAAACCTGTCTTTTTTCAAACACTATATCGATTACACATTCTTCCTATTTCGACAATCGAGTCAAATTTCCAAATTCCTTTCTTACCTTAATTCCCAACTTCCCAATATCAAGTTCACACCTGAACTTGATATTTACATCTCTGGGCTTTGCGTTTGGAACTTCCCGCTCCACCCCCACCCCTTTATTTTGTGACAGGGTTTAAAAGCCACATGGAAATGAGCTAGGCAGTGGATGATACTAAATGTTTGGAAGCCAAGGCACCACAGCGTTATAATGAGACAGTACTGTATTTACTAAAAGCCACTCTGTTTGTAACGTTCAAACTGGCTTAGTAGTTTGTCTGAAGCAGAACTCTAGAGTTCCAACTCCAGTCGTGTGGGGACTATTTTTTTAAATCATTAACTCATCATGTTTAAAGAAAGATATTACAATATCAGGAAAAAACAAAATAACATGATAGTGTGCATTAGAGATTTCAATTATTTCTTGACCTTTGATTACAAAGACTGGGTGTCACAGTAGTTTTAGCACTCGATTATCATGTGCATTGTTTAGTTTGCTATGAATTTTGTGCAAAGCTACACGAAGACTATCTGCACTAGCCATCCCTAGATTTGCTGGTTTCTGATATGCTGTGGTGGAGCCTTCAAATAGTTGTCTCTACAGTATGTTTTATTTGTATTAAAATTATCTAATACTGACACCATTCAATGATAGTTAAGTAACTTGTATATACACAAACTAATACATGGAACATGAATTGATAGCTTGCATCCTAAAGAAAAAAAAAAACTGTCATGCTTCTATTAATGGAACATACATGTAAACATATTCAATGATTATTTTACTTCAGTAAAGTTGCTTAGAAAAGCATGTGATACATATAAAATTTAAGTAAATTATACCTATTTTTTACTTTGTTTTACTAGTGTCATCTAGGAGTTGTTACACAACTGAAAACTGGATTTCACAGCCTATGTATTGTAGTCATATTTTAAGTAAATCTGAAATATGTATATCTAATCTCATTCAATTTGTAACCACAAAGTAAACAACAGAAAGTTTTAAATAATATATTCTTTAAAAATATATAAATTATACACAAAAACAAATATTATTCACATGTCAAAGATACAATGCAACAAAACTTGAAATGTTTAAACTGTATGTATAGCTTCTAGAAAAATAAATATTGCTCGAGTAGCTCAGAAACCAACCGATTTTTCTATATGAAGACCACTAATAATTCAGATGCTGATTCAAATTTGTTAATTAAACAAATTCAAAAAAAGGATAAAACTAGTTAGCACTTAGCATCTAGTTATTAAAAAGTTGTTACATATAAATAATTAAAAATAAGTTATTGTATAAGGCTACTAACTATGACACCATAGTTTATATCACCATATAAACACAAGATACAAAATACCTGTATCACAAGATAGATAATACAACACACAACATACACTATCAATATAATCAAACTTCATAACAACACGGAGATGCACTTACTAAAGTAATTCACAAATACAAATTAAATTTAAAATAAAGGAGATTGAATTATGGTGAGTGTGAAAACCATTCCTTTCAGTTAATTTCTTCTTTTTCTTCAAGGAATGTGTTGACCAGTTTAAAACAGTGGGTGTTATCAACTACTATACCAAACTGCATCAGTATATGGTAGTACAAAAAAAAGAGTAAAATGTGGTTACTGTTATATGTGGCATTAATGATACATATCCAATAACCAATGCTTATTCCTGTTCACACCATAGTTCATCATCACATGATAAGTTCCTGTATGTATATTGGTATGAATCTGATTCTAGGTTCACTGCAAATGAATATAAGTATGTTATCTGGATGCAGAGCGAGACTCAGCTGTAAAAATAATATTTTCTCACATACTGTTGGTTCACTGGACATGTTTGGTTTGTTACTCTGTAAGGAAAATGTATTTCACTGGACTTATACACAGGCAAACCTTGAAAAGTATATTTCTAATCATGTGTACAGTGACATGGCATCCAGTTGTAACTTTTAACATTTGGTTCAATATCAGAGCCTGTTCTATGCAATTCATGGAAGTCAGAAACAAAAGAAAACAGTCATCTGCTTTTTTCATTGATGATGGTCTTATATGTCCAGTTGACCTAACAATTGTTGGCTTACCATTGTTTCTAATTCTGCTAATAACACTTTGTCAATTCATAGCATTCTGCTGAAAATGGCTGATTTCCATTTGTCTGAAAGTTTTCCACAAGCTAACAATCCCAATGCCATCAGTGAGGTCTAACCATGGGTCAGGAACAGTATGAAGTACAACAAACTCTATACATAACTTCTGAGCAATGATGAAGACAAGGCTGTGAGAGGCTACTATATACACATACACACACACATGCATGTGCATATAGCTAAGGCTAAAACATCACTCATTTCATAAACCAAACATATTATTACAAAAAATAAAACTGTCTTAAACAGAGTTTAGTCTATCTTTTTTCAGAAAAGTTAAACTTGTGTCCTGTCATCCTTTATCTTCAAAACATAGTACCAAGAAATTAGAGGGCTTTATCCTATCAATCCCTCAGATAATTATTTAAACTTCAATAAGATTCCTTCTTTTCTCATGAGAAATTAGAGACCTTAACAAATCCCTATAAGATAACTCTTCCACCCCAGGAATCATCCCAGCAACCTTCTAAATATTTCCAGTAAGTAAATATCCTTTCTTAGATAAGGAGACCAAAACTGTACACACTATTCCAAGTTAAGCATAACTAGATGTGTATAGAAGAGATAACTACATTTTTTACTTGTAATCAATATGTATAAATACATCCTAAATTTCTATTAGCTTACTGCTAACAATACAGTATTGCTTCAATGACTTGAGTTGTTTAATTACCACTATGGAAAGATCTTTTTCTTCAGTAATAACACTACTGAGTGTGTTCAGGTCAGTTTCAGTATTTTCCATATGATACTTAGGGTCAAGAATATTGCTAATATCTTATATTGTAAGAACAGAAAAGAAAACAATAACAAGCTCAGAAACATCAACCTTAACAAATGATGTATGATAAAGGATTGATGGATAGTGTCTTATCAAAATTAGCTACACATTTTCCTCCAAAGACCTAACTTTCAGTTTTTACCAACATATAGTTGAGAAACTTAAAAGTTAAATACAATTTGCATGAAATAGATGTTCATTTCATCTTTGAGAAGACTACAGGCAAAGTATAACTATATTTACAAAATTATACAACTACTTGATTAAATATTATTCTATATTTTCTACACAACATTAAAATTTAAAGTATACTATGTTGACTAACTGAGTAACTACATATTTAATGTTACATAATTTCAAACTATAGTTGGTATTTGTTAATTATGACAATGAATAAATAAAGTTATAAAATATCACTTCCACCAGAAAATCAAAAATCTGGATTTACATTATTAATAATAACATTAATTATCATGGCTACATAAACAAAACTACTTTATTGTCCTACAAAACAAGATTGGGTTGAAATAAAAATAAATTTTCTACGGTATAATTCAAATTAAAGAAAAACAAAAATTCACTTCTGTTAATTTTTAAAGTAAGGATTACAAAATAAAGCCCAAAACAATATTCTTGTACATTACCTTGGAATTGTAATGCATTTGGTTTTTGAATCTTGAGTTGTAATAGATTTTTCTAGTTCATCCAATCCTCCAGTCTTCTTAAGTTTCTTGACCAAACTTTTCACTGCTCTTTCACTCCACTTGTCTTCTACTTCTCCCTTCTTCCATCCAAGAAGTCGTTTGACTACAGGAGAAGTAACAGGAAGAATTGATGTCATGTTTTACAAACTTAAAATATCTGAAGTTGCCTGTGCCATGCAGTTTCAATTAAGTACAAAAACAACACAGTATCATATCAATACGTCATATCATTTTCACTGAAACTTCACACACGTAATGAATGGTATAACTTTCAAGCAGTAGTCCGCTTGTACGATAACACATTCCAGTAAAACCGACTTACTCATTACTCCCAAATCAGTTCGATACTACACGTTCTGTTTTCCACCCACAGTTAATAAGTTGCCGTATTACACACAAATTTACAACCTAAACTGCCGCACAAAAAATTAAATTACAAAATATAAACGATTCTCAAACAATCAGATATCGAAAATTAAGGACAAATAAGTCCTAAAACATTTATATGAAAACTGTATGCATTAAATGAGTGAAACACTCTATTAAAGAATTTTTGCAGTTTGTGCAGCTGTAATTCACAAAACGACACTTCTAGCGCCTGGATACACGATCAGTTAAGGATCAAAAAGTCAGCACGGAGGGCGCTACTAATACTATTTCGAAAAATGATTTTTGTTTGTTGTTAAGACCAAAGATATTGTTGTAAGTTATATTTCTAACTAGCGTATAGCCCATAAAAATTGACGGGGCAAGTACTGCCACTCCCACCCCATAGAATACCCCTATTCTCATACTTCATAGCTAACATGTTTGTTTGTTTGTAATTAAGCACAAAGCTACACAATGGGCTATCTGTGCTCTGCCCACCACGGGTATCGAAACCCGGATTCTAGTGTTGTAAGTCCGCAGACATACTGCTGTGCCACGTGGGGGGGGGGGGGGGCTCATAGCTAAGTGAAATAAATCATTTCGCGAAATCAAGCTTGACCAAAAAGAGGCAGAAAAGTGCAGTCAAGGCAATCAAACGTTGGTAAATTCCTTTGTGAGCCAATCAAATTTAAGATCATCCATGAAATGAATTCGTGGCGTATTCATAGAATAATTATTGGTAAAAATCAGTTAGATTAACAACTTCTAATATATAAGAAAGCCAGAGCGTTTTCGTAACATTAGATTCCAACAATGGCTTTTATGTCCTGCTGCTTATCGACACAAACATAACCTAATATTGTTGCTCATCAATGCACTGAAAGTATTGTTACGACAGCGGAAGTCACGTGCCTCTGGTAACACGTGATGAGTTTCTAGAAGGATCGGGGAACATCACAAATAATCCAGTATTTGCTAAACGCCCTCTATTCCTGTATATAAGCGCGCCAGACGGATAATCCAGTCAAGCCGTAAGTAAAGGGTGTAAATCGTTGTGAATTATAGCGTATTGTTACGTCTCCGTTTGTTAATTAACTTTCCGTAACTTCGTTCCAACGAAACTTAAGCGACACAAGTTCTTTCTTAATAAAAACTGGTTTATTCTTTCCGAATACAACTTTACCGATATACTCAACTTCAACAATCGCGCTAAACAACGCTATA
>NW_013666492.1:389892-391240 GCF_000517525.1 Limulus polyphemus
CTTATCATAAGTTAACTTCATCAAATCAGCAGACGTTTTCAAGTTTGTACGCACTTGATGGTGAATATCATCAATCCTTTCCGATAACACTTTCACAAACTCTGACACATTCTCAGACAACTCTTCATAAGGTGGGCGTCCATCATGCTTGGGTCCTCTTTTAGCACTACATGTACTGCATGTTCGGCACCATTCTTCCACATCTCGCCTCATACCTATCCAATAAATTCTTTGTCGTATGTGACTCAATGTCTTCTTGATTCCGAGATGTCCTCCAGTTAAATTATCATGGGATTGACGCAGCACAACTTCCCGTAACTTCCTCGGTATAACTGTTTGCCTAGTCGTCACTTTCCCATCTGTAGTTTCCCATCTCCGGACAAGAATACTATTTTCAAGCTTCAACTGGTCCCATTGTGCCCAATAGTGCTTTGTCACGGGGCTTAGACTAGACACCTTCTCCCAAGCAGTTCTGCCTTGATATCGATACCTGGTTCCACTTTGTCATCATCAACTTTTTCAGTCGGCTTGACTTCAGCTCGATGGCACCCAATCAGCTCAACCTCTCTTTTAACAATTACCGGAACTTGGCCTTTGTTATTCCCAAACGTCATCTTATCAAAATCAATTACAAACTTCCTTGGTAATAGATAGTCCAATCCTAAGATGCATTCATCTTCAATGTCAGCCAAGTATACTTTCTGTCTCTCCTTTGTGCCCATGAGCTCAATAGTTACCCCCACTGGTCCCCATAATCTTGTAGAATGTCCTGTCACACCATAAAGCTTCTCTACGGCGATTGTTGAAGTTGAGTGTATCGGTAAAGTTATATTCGGAAAGAATAAACCAGTTTTATTAAGTAAAGACTTGTGTCGTTAAAATTTCGTCGGAACGAAGTTACGGAAAGTTAATTAACAAACGGAGACGTAACAAATTGGTGTCAGAAGTGGGATGAAAAAAAATGGAAACGAGAAGCGGCAAATCAAACTACAGCATAGCAGACTTGATGGCTGCAATACAAGAGTAGCAAAAGAAACAAGAAGAACGAGAAAAGAAACAAGAAGAGAGACAACAGCAGTTGCAAGAAAACCTGCAACAATGGCAGATCGAACAGCAAAATAAACAAGAGAAATTACAGCAGTTGTTGGAGGAAAAAGAAAAGAAACAAGAAGAGAGACACCAGCAGTTGCAAGAAAACCTGCAACAGTGGCAGCTCGAACAGCAAAAAAAACAAGAGAAATTACAGCAGTTGTTGGAGGAAAAAGAAAAGAAACAAGAAGAGAGACACCAGCAGTTGCAAGAAAACCTGCAACAGTGGCAGCTCGAACAGCAAAAAAAACAAGAGAAA
>NW_013666493.1:0-4421 GCF_000517525.1 Limulus polyphemus
ATAAGTAGATAACCACATGGATTCATCAACTCAGACGAACAGAACCTGAATATATATATAAGTAGATAACCACATGGATTCATCAACTCAGACGAACAGAACCTGAATATATATATAAGTAGATAACCACATGGATTCATCAACTCAGACGAACAGAACCTGAATATATATCCATAGATCCATACTTTGGAAGACTAGCTACCCCCATATCTTTCATAGATATTTTGTTACAAAAATGGCATATCAAGAAAAACAATAACTCGTTTTTAAAGAATCGTATCAACGCCCTTGATATAACACTTAGCATTACCTTTCAACCCCCATTTAAATATGCATTACACACTTCTTAACCCCCTATTAGATATCGTATCTTACATTATCTTTAAACGCCATTAGGATATTCCTGGATATAACACCTATTGGTACACCACTAAAGAATTAAAAATTGTGTCCCAAGTATAATATGTTATACCAGGATACTTAAAGGTATTATACCCGTTATAAAGCAAGCTAATAGGTGTTAGAGTATAACCATTTATTGTTCAAGTTCAATGTACGTTTTGGAGAGAAAACAAAAGTCAACATGTGATACTGTAACTTTTGACAATCTTCAACTTAACCTAACTTACAGACTTTGAGCAAAACTGAAATATTCAAACAGCTGATGCGTTGTACGGGTTTGCCCTAAAGTAAGAGAACTCTGATACATCTTAGATGTTGTTCTTGTTTCTATCTCTCCATCGTTGGTGACTGAAAGCATTTTGAACTGGCCCATCGCATTACGTTAGTTTGTACTAGCAGCATGTTGTCTGGATAGATACTGAAGTCAGGTGATTTATTTATATATATATTCTAGAGTCCTATTACTTTTAACCTGGCATAGCCTGGTGGTTAGGGCGCTTACTCGCAATCTCCGAGTCGCAGGTTCAAATCCCCGTCACCGAACATGCTCGCCCTATCAGCCGTGGGAGCGTTATAATGTGACGGTCAATCCCACTATTTGTTGATAAAATAGTAGCCCAAAAGTTGGCGATAGGTGATGTTGATTAGTTGCCTTCCCTCTAGTCTATCACTGCTAAATTAGTGACGACTAACGCTAATAGCCCAAAACAAAACAAATCTATTATTTTCGGGACACCCTGTATATAACTTTACACAGAAACAAATTAAACTTGACAGAGAAAACCACATCCTTTAGGTTAATATTTGTAATTGGTGGATACTCTTTCGAAATTTAGAATCATTCGAAATTCCTCAAATCATGTACCTGTTAGGGGTTGGTTGTTATTAAACACAAAGATACACAATGTGCTATCTTTGCTGTGCCCACCACGGGTATCAAAATCCGGTTTTTAGCGTTATAAGCCTGCAGGTTAACCGCTGAACCAGTAAAAGGGGGTAATGTTCGTTTGTAGTTAAGCACAAAGCTACACAACGGGCTGTCTGTGCTGTGCCCACCACGAGTATCGAAACCTGGTTACTAGCACTGTAAGTCCACAGACTTAACGCTGTGCCACTGGGGGAGGGGGGGGCATGGAACAATGTCCGAGCAAGAAAACAAGTATGGTAGGCGCGCATATGGGATTTTATTGTGACAGCTAGGTATTTAAGTAGTTCCGTATTCATCACAAGTAGCAATATAAAAACAAATCATTTAAATAGTATCCATAGAATAAAACCTACACCTTTTTTGTAAAAACAAAACAAGAATTAGTTCTCGAATGATTACAAAACTGATTTTTATAATTAGAAAACTGATTGTCATTATTTCTTACGGATTTTTTTAAGACACGTATTCCTGTAAATATTTAGACGTTCCTTGAAATCGAAATATTTTCCTGATTAAATCGTCGGTACTCTGTGAGTTTTTATATAATCCAGAAACGCGGAGTTTTCTATTACGCTCGCCTTAACGCTACAAAATAAGTATAGAACAGCTTAAATCTTTTTAATTTCTTCATTAGCTTCAATTTTTTTCGCTTCAAGCTATAGGGGATGTTTACAGCTTAACTCGTATATATATATATATATATATATAGATAGATAGATAGATAGATAGATAGATAGATAGATATATATATAGAGAGAGAGAGGAGGTTAGCTGAACCCAATAGCCTTGTTAATTAGTATTGCAGAATATTTCCACGAACCGTGAGGACATTACGCAGATTTTAAAAGTTCTTGGTGTAATCGTGTGTGTGACGTTCGAGCTACAAGATTGAAACATAAGACGAACAAGGTACTGCATGTTTATCTTTACGACAAACCAGACGAATGAGGTAAAGTGTTATTGAGTCCGATGTAAAGTTTATCTTATTTGTACGATCAAAGTTTTGACTGTCATGTGAAAGGATCTTCCATGATGTGAAGGAACGCAATTTGATGTTTCAATCAGAAAAGTACCGTATGTCAACACTTAGTTGCCGTTTAGAAGAAATTAGTTCAACGCATGGGGAAGACACAAGTTCCCCAAGAATGACATAGGGAATCGCGAACCCCTGTATCACTCCCAGATAGTTCCTAACGATACATGCCAGATTTGGTGACAATCGGTCCAACCGTTCACCAGTTATAAGATGACATACGTAAATAAACTTTTTGTCAAGGAATGAATTGTTTATTTAGTAAGACCATAACAGGTGCTGGGAACTCTACATAGATGATTCGATCAAAAATAAAACTTTACCCTTTTTGTTTTTCTTTTAATTTAATTATTTGTCACCAATAATATATAACGATAAGACTAAATCAATCATGATGCGTTAGAAAAACACGTAGATTCAAGAAGTCTTGACAGAAATGAATAAAAACCCATCTTATGGTTTTTATTCATTGTACGTTCCAATAGTATTGTAGGTTAAACTTAACGTCATATCGATAGTGTTTTTTGTTTGAAAAGTTTTCTTCTTCGCTTTGAGATCCTTAGTTTCGTCACAAAACATCTTGGGCATATTGGATATACCCCGCATTGCCCCTAATCAACGTCCCCTCTCTACTTATCGTCCCCCCTGGTATTTTTAAAAAGCTTACCTTGTGTGACAGCAATAGTAATCCAACATCTAATCCACTTTTATTACAGAAATTTTGATTTGAAAAGAAAAAGAAATACACTTATTAGCATTGAAATAACATGTGAAAAATAGAATCCGGAGCTGCACAAATACTATAATTAGCGCCCCCTTTTCAGTTTGCAACGCCGCCGTGGGCATTAATTAGGGGCAATACGGTATGTCGACAGCAGGCTCTTGGGTTAATACTTATTGTTTTGAGACTTTAAGATATATATATGTAAGTTGTTGCTGTAAGTTCCAGAGTGTCGCGCGCGACCACCAGGCTTCGTCAATTTTTTCAGACTAAATTTAGTTTATTTTTTAACTTATTATTATCCAAAATGTAGACACATTTGAAACTACTGTAAATGCACTTATAAGTTAAAGCAACACTGTTCATCACCAAAAGTAACTCAACACTTGTTGTTCTTATGTTTATTTTCCAACTTTATGGTAAGCTTGAAATAATTATCCTTCTTTAATTATTGATGTTGTGTTGTTGAATTTTGGGCAAGGGATGCTCGAGGGGTAAGCTTGAAATATTTATCCCTCTTTAGTTATTGATGTTGTGTTGTTGAATTTCGCGCAGGGATGCTCGAGGGCTAAAGAGAAGGCAGGTAGTCAATATCCCTCACCGCCAACCAGTGGAATACTCTAATCAAATAGTGGTATTTGACCGTCACTCTTATAACGCACCAACAGCCCCAAAGTAGAGAATGATTTTTCTTCTTTTTTTTAAGGGTCGTGAACCTCGGATCCACAGTCCGGCACTGGGCCGCGCTCGGCTTCTTCCTTTAATAGATGTTGTACACGGTTTTTATACTTTTGTCCCTTCATTTTCTTGCAAGAAAAGGGTTCAGTTTAATCTTAAGAACGGCAGCAAAGAGGTATGTGTTGTAGATAAAATGTAATGGTGGAGTAGGGCGTGGCCTAATGCCCGGAGTGTTAATCCGAAGTTTCATTATTGTTTACTTTCTTCTAACAGCGCTTGTTTCATTATTGTTTATCTTCTTCTAACAGCGTTTGTTTCATATTGTTTATCTTCTTCTAACAGCGCTTGTTTCATATTGTTTATCTTCTTCTAACAGTGCTTGTTTCATATTGTTTATCTTCTTCTAACAACGCTTGTTTCATTTATTGTTTATCTTCTTCTAACAGCGTTTGTTTCATATTGTTTATCTTCTTCTAACAGCGCTTGTTTCATATTGTTTATCTTCTTCTAACAACGCTTGTTTCATTATTGTTTATCTTCTTCTAACAGCGTTTGTTTCATATTGTTTATCTTCTTCTAACAGCGCTTGTTTCATATTGTTTATCTTCTTCTAACAACGCTTGTTTCATTATTGTTTATCTTCTTCTAACAGCGTTTGT
>NW_013666493.1:5132-8350 GCF_000517525.1 Limulus polyphemus
TCTGATATATTAAAAACTATTATAAGTAAAATATTTTTGGCAACTAAATAAAACAAAGGGGGAAAAAAGGTAACCGTTGTTAGTTAAGACTTAAAAATCTCGTGGTTTGAAACAGCTATGAGTTATTTTTTTTTAGATGGTTACTTTTCAATTATCAATTGAAGAAAAAAAAATCATGTTATAAAATAATTAAAAAGAAAGATACGTTATATGTATGAAAAATAAAACTAAGTGTGATTACTAAAAAATTAGGGCATTTTGCAATAATTTTATTTCACTTAACTGACCACCTAATATCATTGATATTTCTAATATAACAATTGTTATAGTGATTATAATTAATTATATTTTTGTTCTAGTCCCTTAGGGAGTTTCAAGAGTCAGAAGAGTGTAAGTTAGTAGTGTTTCAATTACACTATATTCGTCATATCCATAACCGACCACGTGTTTCGTTCAGTCCAGAGCTTTTCGACCCGGCTGGGATACAACAAATATAGAAGTGGTCGGAAGACTATTTATATAAGCCATTTTGGTGTGACTAATATAGTGTGATTGAAATACTATTAACTTTAATTCTTCCTATTACTGAAAATCCCCAAGGTACTAGATTAAGAACTTAGTGTTAAAAATATAATTGGCTTGACATAATGTCCTAAGACAAGTATAATTAATTATTTATAACACATGCGTTCTTAAGATACTTCTTAAATCGTTCTCAGTCGAAACATTTCTTACATAGCTTCCTGAAACAACTTAGAAAATATCTTGCGAAGTTCTTAAGTTTCATCTTAAGTACTTAAGTTACTTTCATGTAACTTTAAAAAGAAACTCTTAAAAGGTTCCGTGAAAACTGTGCTCAGCTGTCTCTATAGTTAGTGTTTATTTTTATCAACTCGATTCTTCACGTACATAAAGACAGCACTTTAAAACTTACGAATCTCTCTTACTGTCAATATATTATATGCTATTCAGAGTACTCTATTGTTTTCAAGGCGGTTGGATATCATACGTAAAGCTCTAAACTTTATTAGGTGATGGCAAATCTTAAAGCACCTTCATCGCCGTTTTGTCTTGAATTACCTGTTTAAATTTTCTTAGTCAATTAAGGACTTCGTTAATTACGCCATTGTGTTGTCTCGTTATAAATTAGATGAATGAAATGTTTTGCTTGAATATCTATCCTTGCTATTTTGTAATAGCTAAGTCAAGCTGTAGGAAATACGCCACTTGGGACCGGCATCAAGCGACTAATGAAGTCACACCTAAAACGGTATGGTTTCCTCATGTAATGATCTGACAAATAACAAAAAGAAAGGGACAGTTAAAGGTGACAGTTAAAAATTGTTTCACTCTCACCTGAAGTTCTACTGATTTACAACCAGAGATATCATACCTGCAATTTGTCTTGAGGTTACTTAAAACCTGAGGTACATATCTCCTAGTGATGGAAAAATAACCGATGTACATATCTCCTAGAGATGGTATACAAACTGATATATATCTCCTAGAGATGGTATACAAACTGATACATATATCCTAGAGATGGTATTTAAACTGATACATATCTCCTAGAGATGGTATTTAAACTGATACATATCTCCTAGAGATGGTATTTAAACTGATACATATCTCCTAGAGATGGTATACAAACTGATACATATCTCCTAAGGATGGTATACAAACTGATACATATCTCCTAGAGATGGTATTTAAACTGATACATATCTCCTGGAAATGGTATACAAACTGATACATATCTTCTAGAGATGGTATACAAACTGATACATATCTCCTAGAGATGGTGTATAAACTGATATACATATCCTCTGGAGATGGTATATAAACTGATGTGCATACATCCTGGAGATGGCATATAAAATGAAGATGGCGTCATTACGACAGAAGTTTTTAATATTTGAATAAAGTCAAATTAAAGCTCCCAAGCCCCTTTTAAGAAGTATTTTCTTATCCTTCTGACCTTGATCTTTGGCTTATTTTCGTCAAAATTAAACCGAATAGCCATCCTAGAGTGATCTCAATTATGATTTTATTAGTATGGCTTAAATCCATCAACCAGCGTTAAAGATAATCTATTTGAACATAATTATTGTCAATGCCATTAGACGAAGTGAACATAAGCAACAGGTTTCCAAAGATATGTTTCAAAACGTAACGTGAGACAAATATATCCAATGAACCATAAATAATATCCATTGTTGAGCAGTCGAGAGAGAAGTTTGTAAGCCTTTTGAGATGTCGGGAAGTGATGTTTTAGCAGTAATAACTAAATAAAGATTGTGGTAGGAAACTTAAAATTGATTAGAATCTACGACCTAGAAACAGAAATTTTCTTTACAAAAACCTATTGGTCAATAGCTTTAATGATAAATATCAAGGAATGCTATTTTTAGAAATTTTGTTTCAAATAATTAACAAGATCTCTTCCTAACGTTTATTTTTTAGCGATGGTTTACTGAGGGGAAATATTATTTTAACTTTCGGTTTCGAATAAAGTCGGCTCACTGTTATTTTGTAATAGGGTTTAGGATTGCGTTTCGGGTTGCGGATCCAAGGTTCAAGACGTGTTGTTGCTGAGCACGTTATGTTACAAAAGCGACAATGAATCCCCATATTAGATTCTAAGGCCCAGAAAAACACTTGTGGCGATAAGTGTTGCTGAATGGTTTCCCTCCCTTTGGTCAACATTCCTAAACTAGAAACACGTTTTCTTGAACCTTAAGAACCTGTGAACTGGCTATTTGGTCCACGTGTCGCATAAGGTGTCGTTAAGGTTCAAAATACCAATACCAACCTCGACGCAGGCAGATAACGTGTTTGTCTGCCAAATAAATACTTGGAGATCAGTTATTGAGATGAATCACGCGCGTTACTTAGTTCCGGAGTACTTTAATTTCACTAACCCAAGACAGACTGTTTACAGGTTAAAAAAAGTTTAGCAATCAAACGTACAACCTTGCAACGTATATCATGGATCAGGTCTGTGATTAGGTAATACGTATCTTATCGTACTTGGTTTACAGGTTAAAAAAAGTTTAGCAATCAAACGTACAACCTTGCAACGTATATCATGGATCAGGTCTGTGATTAGGTAATACATATCTTATCGTACTTGGTTTACAGGTTAAAAAAAGTTTAGCAATCAAACGTACAACCTTGCAACGTATATCATGGATCAGGTCTGTCATTAGGTAATACGT
>NW_013666493.1:9068-10053 GCF_000517525.1 Limulus polyphemus
GTGGTGTGAGTTGATTAGGTAATACGTATCTTATCGTACTTGGTTTACAGGTTAAAGGTCAGAAAATTAGGGGAGGGGGTATCATGCTTCTTTTGTTTCCGAACTGTGAGTGTGACAAGTAAATAGAGATTGCTGTATTTGTTCATCATTAATGCCACGAAACAAGTGCTAAGTCATGGGGTTCTCTTCCCTCAATGACAATCATATACTCAACTATCATTTGTTGTTTCTTCTTCTCTTGCATTACTATTTCATTTATAACTAATTATATTAATTGCCTAAAATAAGTTTAAAATTCTGCATTAATTTTCTTCATTATTGTTACGTATTGTTAGTGTCTAACAAGATGAATAACTGGATAGACAGAGTCTCTAAGAATTGGTTACACTATAGGGGTGCTAACTACAAAAAATATATCTATACAAAAACTCGTGTTTTCTGACTTCCTTTCGACTCTAACAACGAGGCAGCCTGGTTTGAGATTAAAAGAAAGATGCTTCTTCCACCTTTTGACTGTTCATAGTAAAAGAAAAGGATTTCGGACGAGAGTTTAAATTGTTTCTTTTT
The DNA here is from genome assembly GCF_000517525.1 of Limulus polyphemus. Classification (NCBI taxonomy): domain Eukaryota; kingdom Metazoa; phylum Arthropoda; class Merostomata; order Xiphosura; family Limulidae; genus Limulus; species Limulus polyphemus. The sequence continues at coordinate 9,636 of NW_013666493.1, forward strand.
TTTTTTTAGGTTTGTGTAGATTTCGTGATTGTTTTTTTTTCTCTCTCTCTCTCATTGGATCGTTTGTGTTGTTTTTTCTCCACTGAAATATTATCCTTCTCGTTTCTCGACTTCTCAATCAATTCAAACGAAAATCAGGAGGTCGTTGTGGAAAGAAAGAAGGACTCGTTTTAAAAATATTGCAAATCTTGTCTGAATTATTTTAAGTCCAGATACCCACTGATATATATATATAAAGGTAACATTATGTGTCAAGACAAAATTATAGTTATAATTTATTATAATTCTTGTCATAAGGTTTAATATTACATTAAACAATAGAAAGTCATTGTTAGTTAACAACTCACACCACTTCAGTGGATATGTCATTAGTTAACACAGACCTGATCCATGATATACGTTGCAAGGTTGTACGTTT
>NW_013666493.1:10589-12981 GCF_000517525.1 Limulus polyphemus
AGTGGATATATCTGCAGTGAATATTTCACACCTCACTGAATATGTGCTAACAATTCACTCCACAGTGGATATGTCATTAGTTAACAATTCACACCCCAGTGTATACATGCTTAGCTAAAATTAACACACCTTTAAATGTGCGTTTAGTTTGCAATTAACACACAGTTTATGTATTTAGTTATGAACTAACATCATGTAAGTATGCCATAAGTTACAATTAAAACCCTAGTGGATGTGTGTTTAATTAACAATAAACACCCTAGTGGATGTGTGTTAAATTAACAATTAACTTCCAATGAATGTGGATTTGGCTAACAATTCACACCCTGGAAAATGTGAATAACTTAAATATCACATTCTATTCATCCGTATGGCCCTTTTAGCAGTAAGAGCGTTATGATGTAATGGTCAATCTCACTATTCGATGGTAAGCGTTAACCCAAGACTTAGCGGTCAGTGGTCTAATCTGTCTCTTTAAAATTAAGGACTGCTAGCACAGACAGCCCCCGAGTAGCTTTGAGCGAAATTCAAAAAATAAACAAACAATCAATTTATCTATGCTGCTAAGAACACTTTGTAAATATTAATCCAATAGTCACATTGTACCGAAACGTTATACTATCAGATTAACAAACATGTTAAAACAACAATCATGCGTTAGAAATATTTCAAAATTATATTTTTTTATAAATCCGACAGTCCCCAATTAATATAGTGAAATCGTAATTATTCTTATTGCAAAAGCCCCATTGTTTGATAATTGAACTTATTCATTAATTATATTTTTGGTATAGTGCTTATTACTAATGAAGTAACTTGTTTTCTATAAATACAACAAAATGATTTTACATGTGTTAAGAAGACAAACGTCTAAGACTTTAAACAAAAACAATATTCGAACGTTTTCTTTGATCTTGGAGACTGTCTGTAAAGTTTGAGTCTTTTAAGCATTCCAGTGGCTCAGCAGTAAGCTTAAGGGCTTATAACGCTAAAATCTGGGATTCGATTCCTCGGTAGACACAGTGCAGTTAGCTTATTATGCAACTTTGTGCTTAGCAAAACAAGAATCTACACCCTTTAAGAAAAAAAAACGTGCGTGTAAGATTTCTTGTGCTCCTCATTACGTGTTTCGTAAACATAAACTTATGAGCGGTAGAACAAATGTTTTTGTGTTACGAAAAAGTTTGCAATCATGTCATTGATCAAATTTTGAACTTGGAGCTTAATTTTAAACCAGCCTGAAATCTAAATTTCAAAATTACGAACGGGCTTTTATTCAAATTCCCATTATTAGGTTCCATGTCGAAATTTTACTCTTTGTGTGTGTGTGTGTGTGTGTGTTGTTGCTGTTTATTTGGCCTTGGTATATATATGTTGTCATTTGCAGAATATTTTGTTTTGGGATACGAACCAAAAATCCACCGGAAGTAACGTCGGAAGCGACCGCGTGATCGAATTCCACGAAGTTTTATTTCATACAGAACGGTCACTGTAAATTTATTACAATCTTTATACAGTTCTACTCTGTATCTTGTTAACCTAATCAACAAACTCGATGCAGCTGCTGAAAAGTATTATCATCTTTAAAATGCGGAATAAAGACGTGTTAATTGGACGAAACTCTAGCATTGCCCGTCGGCTTGTGACCTAATTCACTGATGGTCAGTTTTTGATGGAAAACTCCTGGATTTTCGAAAGTAATTTGAGATTGCCTAAAGCGTGAAGTTTAACATGCGCAAATTTGTTTTCAGGGTATAGACTTGTAAATTACTTGGTTTAGTTTCCTCATCAGAGCCAACATCACTCTTATGTGCATCGCAAAGTCCACGCGCCGTGTATTAATACATTACATACTTATATAACTAACTAAATGGATTTTGTTAACAAAATATAAAAGATCGTTAATTAATTTCAAGTCCCAAACTAGCGGAATTTCCAACGAGTTTTGTGGACGAACGTTCCATAAAGTTAATAATCTTAAATGCTGCACAACATTAATCGTCTGCCGAAATAGCGTTTCCTGTGAACGTTTTTAAGTTCTCTGGTATACATAATGGAGAAGGTTCGTCTGGAGAGCTTTGGTTTTGTTTTAAAAGAACTAGACTGGCCTTAATTCATCATTTTTCTAATTAGTTTACTGAGATGTTTACATAAAACAGAACCCAAATATTATGTTAATTTTAATAGTTTATTTCTTATCAATAACAAAAAAATGCGTTCCCACTGCGAGTCGCAATAGCCCTATTTTTAGTATTATAAGCCCACAGACTTGCCGCTGCGCCACCGAGGGCGATATTTTATCAGAAGTAGATCTGTTTGTTTTGTTTTGTTTCTGAATTTCGCGCAAAGCTACACGAGGGCTATCTGCGCTAGCCGTCCCTAATTTAGCAGT
>NW_013666493.1:13520-15768 GCF_000517525.1 Limulus polyphemus
ACGCCCCCACGGCTGAAAGGGCGAGCATGTTTGGGGTAACGGGGATACGAACCCGCTATCCGCAGATTGCGAGTCGAGCGCCCCCTAATCACCTGGCCATGCCGGGCCAAGTAGATCTGAGGTCATGGAATATTTTATTCGTTTATTTTCATCCAAGTTAAGTTATACTGTGATATTTATAAAGCTAATACCAATTAAGGAAGTTAGTATTACTTGCTCATCATGTTGAGGATCATAATACTCGTAAACTTCACTTTTTTTATTTTAAATTCGCTTATTTTAAGCCTTATGTTTTAATAACGTTTATCATCTCCTTATATTTCTTATCACACCTTCAGTTGAGTTTATTAAACATTCATTTCAACGCGTTACTACTAAATTCAGTAAACATTCTAATTGTTTACTTAACAATATGCTTTCAGCTTACAAATAGCCACGATTGTTCGTTGTGACATATTGGAAAATATACAAAAACGCTCTCACAAAGAAAGTTATTTGTAATAGAAGCCGTTTAACAACAGGTATTCACTTGTGTATCGAATTCACGTGATTTGAGAGTTGGTGTCGTGTGCCCTGCTGAATAAGGCACGTTTCTCTGTCGTTGCCTCAGAACACACGGCAATGCCGTTTCAAGCTGTAACGTTTCACACTGGTTAGCTTTTATTGTAGCAGGTGCAGCACACAGTAAATATAAAACGAATTACTGGATAAACTGTACGTCCCCTGAGAGGCGCATAGTATGTGTTTGAAACAATCGCAGAACTGCATTCTTGCTTGTATACGGTGAGATCGTGAAATGTTAAGTTCCCCTCTACTTTCTGTTCTGAGATCCAATTAAGTCATGAAAGAACAAACTGAGCTCCAAGATTAAGCTGTTCTTGGAAAGTCGTCTGAATATTTCTATAATAAGACTTCTTAATTACCACTTTTCATTCTATAGCTCCCTCTGGAGACTTGTAAAGTCACCTGGCGACAAGCAATCTTCTCAACACTGCTACAATGGTTAAATATTGTGTTTCAGAAATGTGCTTTTACTAACATTTCCCTTCCAATATTTCACCTGGAAATCAAATAATCAAACAAGAAACCTATAACTCCTGTTAGCGCTAGGACGATAGTATATGTATGTTTGCTTATTCGTCTGTTCCAAGGGCATATTAACATAGATTTAACGAACTTTTAAGTTTCGGATATTTGAAAGCAATTGTATGTAACCAGGGAAACGTGTTTTTTTCTTTTTTTTCTGTTTTTAACATCTAGCACGCCCCGTGCCAGGCCAAGGAGCAAACCAATAAGTAGCTTAACAATTACAGAGGCTAAGATAGTCACGATCATTTTAACAGCTATCACAAGACGTATCTGTTGGATATATCGAAAACTAATAACAAATAGGAAGTCAGTTGTCTGTCTTACATTCGTTGTCAACTGAAAGTTTTCAAGAACGAACTTCAAAAATCGAATCTTTGTTCTTAAGAACAACTGATCACATTCAATGAAATTTTCCTTTTCAGCTACTAAAATCAATGTCAAAGCTACGACTTAACCCAGTACTCCACACTTTACTCGTAGTTGCCAATAAGAAAATATATCTGTATAACGCTGGCGTTTGTGCATAATGCTGAAACCATCAGCACCATAATTTGTTTATTTTTTGAATTTCGTGCAAACCTACTCAAGAGTTATCTGCGCTAGCCGTCCCTAATTTAGAAGTGATAGACTAGAGGGAAGACATCGTCAACTCTTGGCCACCTTTTATCAACGAATAGTGGGATTGGCCTTCCCATTATAATGCCCCCACAGCTGAAGAAAACAACAAAAAACGAGCATGTTCGGTGAGGGGATTCGAGTCCGATACACGCAGATTACGATTCGAGAGCCCTAACCACCAGGCTATAACAGGCCCTACATCAGGGAATCAACCACTTGTAGATTTAATATATATGTGTGTGTGTGTATGTATATACATTTACAATTGGGTGGCTTTATTCCCCAGGCACAACGGCATGTCTGCAGATTTACAATGCTAGAAATCGGGTTTCGATACCCATGATAAGCAGAGCACAGAATGCATAATTTGCCAACAGTGAATGGGGTAAAACACTCTCGAAATACTTTCAATTTTTCTTGGAATATCTATTAGAAAATGCCATTCGAACAGGTATAAAAATAAGATGAAATAAAAATTTTCATTTTTAACAAGGTAGGGGCCCGGCATGGCCAGGTGGTTAAGTTGCTCGACTCGCAATCT
>NW_013666493.1:16768-24986 GCF_000517525.1 Limulus polyphemus
TAGTCTTAACACTGCCAAATTAGAGACGACTAGCGCAGATAGCCCTCGTGTAGCTTTGCGCGAAATTCGAAACAAACAAACAAAACAAGGTAGGCAGTGTCGTTGCGATAAACAATATCTTACAGCTTTATCCCAAACTTACAATTTTCATGGTGGCCAGAACCCGCGTAATTTTACACGCTGTTTATATGCGTGTAAGCAAAATCAGTTTTGATTTATAATAAATACATTTTTAAAATGTTTATTACAGAAAAGGGAAAAAAAAGCTTTCAAATCAAGTCTTCCACTTTCAGTTGATAGAAGAAGTCTTAGTTTTCTAAAAATATATCCCAAAATTCTACATATTCATAATTCTCGTGAAGACAAAAGTATTGTATAATTCTTCCAAACTAACATGTCGCGCGATGCTTAATGAATTCTCGTGTTTGCTACTAGTAGAAAGCCGCCTGTTGGCAACTTGACTAATTAAACAACTAGACGAAAGACTACTTTTTATCGTTACCTGTCGCAGTGTTAAAACGAGAAAAAAATCTCATAATAGATTGAAACACATACATATTTTCTAGGACTGAAACAAACTTCTGGGATAATATTATCATTAATGAATTTTTTTAGGCACATCAAATAAAACTTTTAGAAGTAATCAATGTAGTTTATATTTCATGAAATTACTGTCAAGCTCGAGTTATTGCACCTTCCAACTTAGGATTATTGTTATCAATCCTGTAAGTACCGTTAACAAGAACTGAAACTGAATTAACTCTATGTTCCCTATCCTGTAAGTACCGTTAACAAGAACTGAAACTGAATTAACTCTATGTTCCCTATCCTGTAGGTACCGTTAACAAGAACTGGAACTGAATTCACTCTTTGTTCCCTATCCTGTAAGTACCGTTAACAAGAACTGAAACTGAATTCACTCTAAGTTCCCTATCCTGTAAGTACTGTTAACAAGAACAGGCCAGTTTTTGTTAACGGTACTTACAGGATAGGGAACATAGAGTGAATTCAGTTTTGAATTCAGTTCCTGTTCTTGTTAACAGTACTTACAGGATATGGAACAAAGAGTGAATTCAGTTCTCTATGTTCCCTATCCTGTAAGTACTGTTAACAAGAACAGGAACTGAATTCACTTTATGTTCCCTATCCTGTAAGTACTGTTAACAAGAACTGAAACTGAATTAACTCTATGTTCCCTATCCTGTAAGTACTGTTAACAATAACAGGAACTGAATTCACTCTTTGTTCCATATCCTGTAAGTACTGTTAACAAGAACTGGAACTGAATTGTCTCTATGTTCCCTATCCTGTAAGTACTGTTAACAAGAACTGGAACTGAGTTCACTCTAAATGCTTTAGGAAATATTGAGCATGAAGTCGTCAAAAGGTCGGTTTGGGATTTACACCAATTTTAAAACTACTTTTCTGGTTTATATATCAAATTATCAAAAAGCGCAAACTAAATTATTCTTCCCATTCAGTTGTAAACTTGAGATTTGAGTGTTTAATATTTAAATCATTTATCTGTAGAATTGTTTAACGTTACTTTATAACCGAAAAGCAGTAAGTATCATCTACATACATACTATAGTAAAGTCAGTAGAGGTTTTTATAGCCATTGGCTCTTATTTGAACTCAAAAATGAATTTAACAGCATCTGCGATACTTAATTTCGCACGAACTGGATCGACTGGATTAATACTTAGCCCTTTAACCCTAAAATGTGATTCTTTAGCTGCAGATGACATTAGCTTAGAAAACACGTTCCAAGAAACTCTTACTATATATGAAAACAAAAGTACTAACTCGAGACATAAATTATTTGTTTATCGCAACAAAATATTAGTATAAAGAAACATTATGCCAAAACAAGATGAGATAACACGTTCATTAAACTCAAAACTCTGCACAGAATTTATAAACTCAAAGCTAACTTGAAGAGCAAATTTATTATTTCATTTATTTGTAAACTTCTAAAACATTAAAAGAAACAAACGAATAGTTTAAAATTGTGTCCAAATTTTGAAGCTATTAATTTGAAGTTATTGGTCTTACAGTTTAAAATTGTGTCCAAATTTTGAAGCTATTAATTTGAAGTTATTGGTCTTACAGGAACGTCCAATTTATGAATTTTAGGCCAACCATACCTTATTCCAGCACCAGAACTAACATGTCCTATTTCTCAGGTTATATGTGTTTTCTGCTTTCTTCAAATGTAATAAATACCTATGTAATTTTGTTAATCTTGTTTTGTATCTTTCTGCAATGTCACAAATTTCCTATTACCATGTAATATATAACTGGCCTTACTAATACTGTTACCATGTAATATATAACTGGTCTTACTAATACTGTTACCATGTAATATACAACTGACCTTACTAATACTGTTACCATGTAATATACAACTGGCCTTACTAATACTGTTACCATGTAATATACAATTGGCCTTACTAATACTGTTACTATGTAATATATAACTGGTTTTACTAATACTGTTATCATGTGATATATAACTGGCCTTACTAATACTGTTACCATGTAATATACAACTGGCCTTACTAATACTGTTACCATGTAATATATAATTGATTTTTTTCTAATATAATTACTTATTTCCCTCATATTACTTTGTTTGATTAAATCAGTTCGTTTTTCAAGTTCGGACTTTATGTTCTTCTCGTAAAATTTCTTGATTTTCAAACATATATTTTCATAAAGTCTAAATGAATTATTATAAAACGTGGTCTAAAATAGATGACTTTGTCCCAGGTGTCCTACAGTAGTTTTTAGCTCTATTTTACTTTCTTTATTTTTTCCACTCTCACATACAATTTCTGTTTTTCAAGCTTTTTCGTTACATTTTTAGCTGCGGCACAGCGGCTTACAGAACGGCTCCGAGTTGTTGTTATTTTTCAAGTACAAACTTTTAGCTCATAACTCCCTCATCTCTTGACCGATTTGAGATCTAATTACAGTTTTGGACTCAGGAGGGCAACCCCTTTCGAATGATGTATTTGACCTCGCCAAAGGTTTCATACATTGATTTATTATAATCCTGCCCAAAAAAATTTCCATTTGAGGGCAGGCTGGTAGAGGTCCTGATGAGTAATAAAATTGAATCGGGTATACGCGCGCCCCACACTTGGTATTGCTGGCGCACAAAAATATATCTAATAAAAAAAAAAGCAAACAAAGGTCTCATAGATTAATTTACTCTAATCCTGCCCAAAAGAATTTCAAGTACCGCGGCTATTGAGGATTCCCTCTTGTTAAGTTTTTAATTGGCTTAAATAATTTTCGGTGTTACTATTTTGGTAAACGTATACAAGCGTGAAATGGCAATTTCAAATTGTTTTGGTTTTATAAAATATCTATCAAATTTATTTACTCAATTATTTAAGGAAATTTATCGTAGTTTAACTTAAAGACAGCGCAAAAGTCTTGTCACTTCTGCTAGCTGTTTTTCTCAGCAAACTATATACTACCTGTCCAAGAGAACAATTTACCGTTGAAAGTATGGCAATAAAATGCGTAGGAGAGTAATTATTGCTCTTTAGAACACGTGTGGTCTAGAGAACTAGGTCACATTGGAAGGTAACTCTTGCCTCATCACGTATTTTCTTCTTCTTATCTATTTAGTGCTTTTCTTTTAATTACTTCTGTCCAGTTTTTGCTTTGTTCAGGATTCCTCTCACTCACCGAACTAGTGGTCAGAGTGGCTTTGGAATTGTTTTCATATTAAAATTCAACAGGCAGCAGCTCTTATATTTACAATTCAAAATCCCGGAGCAGCAGAGCCATCTCGTGCAGGAATTCTCGTGTGGTTTCGTTAGACACCAATTTCTTATACTATACTTTCCAAAGTATGCAAGTGAGGGTTATAAAAGCAAGTACTAGAAGCGTGTATCTTACGACGTCATTCAGAGGCTAGTAGCTCTGGGAGATTGAGTGACGGAATGCGTTTATCATTAGCTGAGGTATCTCAGAATAAGAATTAAAATATACATATACAAGCTTATATATTAAAATAATGCTTTTGGAGATGATCAAAATTACAAATACAGCTTATATATGACAATAATATTTTGGAGATGCTCAAAATTACAAATTTTAGCGAAAATGTAAACTGATTTACTTAAATGGGTATTATATTAACTGTCAATGTAAGATTATTAAGACTTGTGTAGTCCTCCTCTTTCATTGGCTTAGCAGCAAGTCAGAAGTCTTATAACGCTAAAACTAAGATTGCGATACCCGAGGCGGGTACAGCACACATGGCTTGTGTTTCTGTAAATTTGTTAAGTATACGTATGTATATAATTTGAGACGATGACTCATTTTGAACTTGATAGCTTTGAAGACATTAGTAAAATATAACTCCTTTTTAGAATAGTTTTTTTATCAGTAATCAAGAATAAATACCCTTGACATTTTAGAACGTTCGTCTATTATTACATTGATCTCGAGTTACATCAGTTACATAATAATGATAATGTTCCACGCTAATTTAAAAATACAGTAATTGCTCTTCATATTCTTAATTAATTTCCTAGTTGTTTAAAAACGGTTTATTATTACGACAAGACCCTGGGAAAAATTAAGAAATGTGGGAAGGAACTTTTCTGTAACATATCCTAAACCACGAGATTTATTGGTCTGGCATGGCCTGGTGGTTAGGGCACTCGACTCGCAACCTGCAGGTTCGAATCCCCGTCCCACCAAATATGCTCGCCCTTTCAGCCGTGAGGGCGTTATAACGTGACGGTCAATCCCACTATTCGTTAGTAAAAGAGTAGCCCAAGAGATGGCGGTGGGTGGTGATGACTAGCTGCTTTCTGTCTGGTCTTTCAATGCTAAAGTAGGAATGACTAGCGCAGATAGCCCTCGTGTAGCTTTGCGCGAAATTCAAAACAATCAAAACAAGGTAGGCAGTGTCGTCGCAATAAACAATAGAAAGGTCTGGATACAACACTGAGACACACACACACACACATAGCTCAAGAGTTGGCGTTTGGACGGCTAGTGCACGTAGCCTTTATGTAGCTATGCGCGAAATTCCAAATAAACCAAACGTAATTTGTTCGATTCGGTTTTCACATCTTTTGATGTGATTTTTTTTTCAATTCTAACGTATTATCGCCTTTATTTTTTTGTTTCAATATGTATTGTTTTAAATAATTTTTGATGACGTTTTCTTTTTCATTCTATTAACATGCTTTTTCTAAGCTGGGGTTTTACGATTTTTCAAAAGGAACTTATTTACTTAATGAATTTAACTAAGTGAAACAGAAGGAAAGAAATTCGCGTATTACTTTTAAAGTTTCGCTCAAATTACGAGTGCCCCCCCCCCCAGTGGCACAGCGGTATGTCTGCGGACTTACAACGCTAGAAACCGGGTTTCGATACCCGTGGTGGGCAGAGCACAGATAGCCCATCGTGTAGCTTTGTGTATAAATTCAAACAAACAAACAAAACAAATTACGAGCAGTGATTATAAATAATAGTTACTGGAATTGAATAAATTATTAGCAAGTTACTTCAGTTTTAACAGTAATTACACGTTTATTTGTAGACGGAAAAATTGAGTAAATCTGTAGAACTTTAGAATACATCGGTTCCTGTACGAATCTCTTTTAATTTGCGCGGCCCTATAGTTAGCATGCTAAACTGTGGAGCTGAGATTCCGTGATTTGCGTTTCGTTACCCCCAAGAAGAACGATTGCGCTCCGCATTTTGGGGCCGTAACTGCGTTTTAAAAGTGACTGTCGAGTCTCATTATTCGGTCTGACAAGAGCAGTTTAAGAGTTTGCGGTTCGTAGTGTTAACTAGCTGCCTTCCCTCTAGTCGAACGCTTCAGAATTAGATATGGATAGCGTATATTGCCCTTGAATACGCGAAATACAATAAACACTTTAAGTGATCGATAGCAATGTGTATACTCGGGTAGTACAATTCTAAATACGGAAATAGAAATATTGATTGCGTAGAGCAAACAGTTTAGAAGCAAGGGTTTTAGCAGCTAATAGGGGCTAATTCCTTTTTCATTCACTTAAGAAACATGTTTTGGTCCTGGTAAAACCCTTAGTTAACCCTCAATTTACAGATATATTTATATCAATCGCTACCGGTTGGGTCCATATATTGTATTATCATACTATAATTCTGCTTCTAAGTATACATTATAAGCATGCGTAGTTAGAATGTTTCCCCAAGAAAAACCGCGCATGCGCATTATTCCCTCGACGATAAACTGTCTGCCTGCGAAGCTCAGTGATCAAGTTGTTACAATTGCTGTACGAAACGAGAAGTATCAACAAAAGGGGAATGTAAATATACTTTACTAACCATTTTGTTCAACAGAATATTAAAAACTTATCAAATTTTTCAAAAAAGGTTTGACGTTAGATCGTATAATAACATTATAAGTTTATTTATCGATAGTATTAAGTAAAGCAAAGTTTAGTCCTAACTAAACTAAAGTGAAAAAAAAACGTACACAGGTTACAGTATTAATTTATCTCTTTATCGAACCTAGGCCTAACATAAGTTAAAGTTTTATAAAGTACGGCCTATATACAAGTGGATTTACACATTTGGTTGTCTACGATTACAATTCGTTTGTATTATGCTAGAAATGTTATATTTAAAGAAGTACGGTTACGATAAAGATACTAATTTGGTTGCAAATGTTTTACGGGTCACTACTAGTTATTATTAATCAGGTACAAACATACTAAAGTTGGTGAACAACAGGTTCGCCTCAACCACGAAACCTAACAGAAAGTATAGATAGTACAAAAAGTAAAATGTTTTGCGGTTCTCTACTAGTATCGAATAATTTTGTTTCTGCCTAATATTAATACTACATCCAGAGCAAAAAACAAAACAATATAAATTTGGTGAAATCACTCATTTTCCATGTAAAATATATAGCGTTTCCCAGCATTAAGAAATAGTACTGATTAATGATACTGATGGTATTTTTATTCAATTTTTTAGTGACTCATATGTTATTAGGGTTAGTGATTCGTACGTTATTAGGGTTAGTGACTCGTATGTTATGAGGGATTCTGTACTCAATAACATCATGGACCAATAAGAAATATGATGCATAAAAAGTTTTAAGAAATCTTTAAAATAGAAATGCCAGAGGATAAGGACTTTATCGATAATTCCAGTATTAACACAGGAGCTAAGAACAAAGAATTGCAAATCAACACGGTCCATGTGTTGTCCAGTGTGAGGATACTACTAATGATAAGAACTTTTAGAAATGCGTATGTATACAGAAATATAAAAAAAGTTCAGTGAAATGAAATGAAATTTAACAGAGAAAAGAGAGGAAAAAATTATTTGTGAAGTAGCGAAAATAATAGGAATTCACAAGTCTCCGTCTGAAAAATAAAATACCAAATATTTAGCGTTTTGTGATGAATACAAATGTAATTTTCGGGAACGTGTAATATTTGTGGCTAGTCTTTAGGCTATACCAAAAACAAGTTGTATCCAATTCTGATTACAGAGTTACCTTTCGAAAGTAGCTACTTACTGTCAACAGAATATATTTTGTGAACGATGTTTTACCTGGTATTATACCTAACGTCACCGGTGCAAACTCAATCTCTAATAGGCCTATGAACAATGAAGTCTACAGGGCTAGCTAGCTCCCTGTTAAGCGAGTCGTACCTACATCTACTCGTAATTAACTCGCTCATTGTGAACCCTCGATAAGATATCAAGGAAGTTCCAGACTAGAAAGAAGACTTTATATTGTTTGTAAGTTTGTGAAAGGATTCATGATGAGCGAGTTAATTTCGAGTTGACGTAGGTATAATTCACTTAACAGGGAACTAGCTACCTCTATTCTTCGTTATTCACCAGCCATACACGCTGAGTTTCCACAATGAAGTTATATAATGTTTTCGTAAAAATACTAAATTCTGATAAGAATCCACTAAAGTTAAATGATTTGTAATGTTCGAACTTTGTAAATGCTCCTGTTCAAATATCTGAAATTTTCCGATTGATAAGCGTTATAAAAATCACAGTTATAGCTTCCGAAGTTTATAGCACACTGACTATAGCAAACTAATAATAGATACTACTTTTGGCGCGTTGCGTTGGTTATATTTATAGGCGTGTGGAGAGTTTCTCGAAATTTCAGTTTTACGTAACAATACTGACCCTAACACAAGCGTTTACGTACACACATATA
>NW_013666493.1:25504-33578 GCF_000517525.1 Limulus polyphemus
TATATAATAACAGATCCGTCACACAGAATATAGACGGTGAGATTTTACTGGTTCAACTTCCACTTTCTGTTTATTTCTATAACTTCCGTGCCTACTCAACACAGAAATCAGTAAAAGCGCTTGTACAACGTCACAAAAACAAAATGCACAGGTTATTGAGATTTTTGAGCATTGTCCCGTGCTGCCAAAAGCAACTCAATCTGGGGTGGTGTGGAAGCATGCCCCCCAGAAAATTAATACAATAATAAAACAGTTTCTATATAAGTCAAATATGTAACGGATCCGACGCCTCTGGTATATAACTTTGTCTTCACGTTTATACTTCTTAAGAGAACAAAAATAGTTGTCGATTTTAGTCACCAGCCTGTAATGAGAAAGAGATTGTTTAAATGGTTGATTTTATTATTGCCCCTCGTCTAACTTCTCAGTAACACTGCGTTAAGGCGAAGGGGCATTGATCAAACTTATATAGTGATTTGATTTTATTTTTTAACGCTAGGGGTTCAGAAACCAAAGAGTTGTACTGCTCTTTAAGAATTTTTTTTTGACAAAATTTTACCGACTGCAAGAGTTTCTTCTCCCCGATGGAAGAAGGCCTTCCTCTCGAAAGACCTCTAGGTATTTTATCTCTGATTTACCTAAAAGAAAGCCTATCTTTTGGACGTCCTCGTTCGTTTTGGTTTGGTTTGTCATTTACTTAAAATCAAACCTACCTTCTAGACAACCTCAGGGTTTTTAGTTTGTGATTTCTAAATGGAAGGCCTACTTTTTAGAAGCCTTATTTGTGATTATTCTAAAGGAAGACCTGCCTTCTAAAAGCCTTCAGGTTTCTTTTTTTATTTCTGAGTTGTTTCCTTTTCTGATTACACGTGTTTTCCAAGTATCACGAGTGATGAAACAAAAGATGCGGGAACACTGAAACACTGCATCATTAGGTTAGAACAACATCAATAACGTTAAACAATTTTTGCTATCTCAACCAAGAAGAAGAAAGTTCAATGCAAAAATGTTAGACAAGCAGGGTCTGTTTCAACAATGATATTCAAACTATGGTGAAATAAATAAAAGACAACGACAACATCACCATGCGTTCTCTCCTCTGGTATAGGAAAACGCGAAATTGGTTGATTTCAATTATACTTGAAATTTGGTGCATTTTATTAGCAAAGAAAACATATTTTTAAAAAATGTTCAGGTTATTTCTTTACATGGTTTTTTAATTTTTCGTACAACCTGTGTTAATTAGTTTTATATGTATTTTTATGTTTTATATGCATTTCTTATATATGTTTTTATTTTCCTGGCTTTAATAAATAGTTCGTCACTTTTTACTGTAGCTTTGTTGTTTTGTCATGACTGCGGTGGTTAAATCTCCTGTTCGCAATCTGAGGGTCGCGGGTTCGAATCCCCGTTACACCAAACATGCTTGCCCTTTTATCCTTGGGGCGTTATAATGTGACGGCTAATCCTCACTATTCGTTGGTAAAAGAGTAGCTCAAGAGTTGGTGGTAGGTGGTGATGACTGGCTGTCTTCCCTATAGTTTTTCACTGCTAAATTAGGAACGGCTAGCGCAGATAGCGCTCGTGTAGCTTTGCGCGAAATTGAAAACAAACAAATAAATCTCTATCTAGCGTAATGTACTTTTTTCGTGTATTGTTTTCCAATCAGAATGTCGCACACTATTTAGTCACTAATCGACAGGCTTGTTTCTGACTTGAAAGACAACGGTTGCTTGAATCGCCTCCAAGAAATTAAAAAATAAAACAGAACATTTCCAAGATGATTTATTTCCAAAATTATTTTATTTTATTTTATAACCTTTAAAATTTTCTGTTTTTCATATATATGTGTGTGTGTGTGTATGTATACTAGGTGTTCGAAAATTATGTTATCAAAGATTTTAGTTACAAATCAAAATTGTGTTGATATAATTTCCTGACACATTGTAGATACATGTGTATTCGCTGGTGGTGAGTTTTATTTCACAGATTATAGCATGTTAAGTCTTTAAATGAAGAGCTTAAGGATGACGCTTCTACTTTTGTTATATTTTCTTTTCAAGTTGTGCATATGATGTTGGGTTTGTCAATGTAGAAACGCTTCCCTTACAACGTTCTGGTCACCCTCCACTAATATCACAAGCACACTGGATTTGTCACCAAAACTCGAAGAACTGTTGCCAACAGCGGAATCAATCTTTACAAAGCACGATTTTTTTTTCTCTCGTCAGCGTTATTTACTGTTATCGATGATGTAGCAGTTACTTCGTGAACTCGTGACGTGTCTATTAACAAGAGGCTGGCGGTGTATTGTCCTGAAAAATGAACAGATCCACATAGAGAGATGTAAACATGGGCTGAGAACGTACGGACACGAAGAACCACCAGTAATCATTTACAGTTATCCTGAGAAGGTACGAAATGACGTCACACAGAAACGTCCGTTACAATATCTTTGTTGCACCAATCGGATGCCTTTCTTCTCAATGAATTTCGTTTCATATCCCACGTTTGGACTAAGCTACGTAGGCTTTTGGCATAAAAATCTCGATATTTGGTGTTATTTATGACAACATTATTTTTGATTATACGAGATGTTTTCACAAATTCGACTAAAAATTATAATTTTACGTTGTTAAAGTTCACACAAATGTCATCAGTTTTACATTATCGGGTGTTGTTTTATAACAATTGGATAAACATTCAGTCATTGTTTTTAAAGTTTCGAGTTTAAGAAACTTCAAATTTTCCCCAGTTTGTTTTCGTACGCTTTAATTTTAGGAGGGGGGGGGATGTGGGTCGATCTGATAACATTGTAGTGCTTATAACTTACCACGTGACTAGATACACGTGCTTATTATTAGAATGGTGGTTAATTATCACGATAATAGACAGATACCTTAGGCTTCTTTCAACATGTAACTGGTCACATTCAGCAAGTGATTATGACGTCATTATTTCGAAAAATTGGGTGTCTTCGCATAAGCCATATTTTAATATACGAATGATCAAAATAAATCACTGACGGCACACAAAAATATTTTCTGTTTCGTGATTGGCCAAGGTCGCCTTTTAAAGGAAATATGGTATGAACAAATTATACTATTACATTATTCATATTATGGCTTCCACTTGTTATCACTCAAAAAGCTTGAAAACTATATAATTTATAATCATTACAAAAAAATGATCTTCATTTATGTACTGTAGATTTTGTTGTAAGCGGATAGAAACCGAGAAATTACCCTCGAACACAGATACGAAGTTCTGTTAGTCGGGTAAACAGCACTCTCGCTCTCAGTGGTACCCTTCTTGATAGCCGTAATACCATTCTAACCCTTAAACTTATGGAAGAAATAAAACACGGCAAGAAAGACCATTTTATGTCACACATAAAAGTTTATAAGATCCTTATAAAAGCTTTAACAATGAAGAATTCTGTCTCCTATTCATTTTCTGTTTTATTTCATACTTGGGCAGGCTAATCAGGGAATATTACAGTATCTGTAATGTCCCATTGCAAATGTAGCTCATCAAAGTTTTTAATCAAACGTGGTGGAGTCATAAGACACGTTACTCCAATTTCCACGTAGAATCACCCAGATTATCAAGAAGTATGAATGAACCCTAAAACTTAAGTGCAAAAAAAATCGATCCAATTAAAGTTCGGCTCATTAAAAGATAATAATAATAACACTTTTTTTACACTTCCATTGGGAAGCACGGCTTTTCTTTTTTCTTTTTAGTAATGCTCTTAATTTACTTATATAGATAACAAGTAAGGGAGATTTTTTTACTTGAAGCGATGATTACATTCGACCGCATTTTCCATGATTATCATGCCCTATCTGCTTTTTTTAAAAATGCGAAAGCCCCGCAGCGATGTTTACATAAGATTAGGCTTGTTTGGAAAACAGCCACGACAGTGTTGTCCTACTCTCTTGTGCTACTTTCCATGAACTGGTTAAAGCCATCAGTATACGCCTTCGGTTTGGTTTAATTTAAATTTCGCGCAAAGCTATTCGAGTACTATCTGCTCTGGCTGTCCCTAATTGACCAGTGATAGACTGGAGAGAGGAAACTCAGCTAGTCAACACCATCCACCTCGTGCTCTTGGGATACTCTTTTATCAACGAATCATGGGATTGGCTGTAACATTATAACACCCCCACGGCTGAAAGGGTGAGCAAGTTAGGTGAAAGGAAATTGAACCCGCGGATTACGAGTCGAACGCCCTAACCACCAAGGCCATACGAATTCCATCCACGTTCGCGAACCGAATAAGGAGGCAAAAGCCCATTGGATCTAGCTCTGGGATGGAGGGGTGGGGGATTAATAGGTTTGTTGTTGAAAAGGATTGCTATAATTCCAGTTCCTTTAGCCATCTTTCTAACGAATACAACGTTGATTTAGATGTATAACTGAAAGCTTATGATCCTTCTTCAACTTCGGATTTTTTGTTTATTATCTTGTTAAGATTACCAGGAGATTTTCCCAACTTTAACACATTAGCGTTTTAAGACGGAAGATTTTCGTCAGCTTCAGATCTTTTGTTTATTATCTCGTTAAGGTTAACAGGTGAGATTGTGCGTGAATGTGTGTGTGTGTGTGTGTGTGGAAAATGTTATCATTATACCCTTCGTATTAAAAACTGTAAAAAGTCACGTAGAGAGGGAGGGCATCTTGTCATAACAACTGAACCAGTACGCTAATCATTTACTACAACGTTAAAATCCGGGTTTACTTCTCTGCGGTGGACAGAGCGCATTGTGTAATTTTGCGCTAAAAAACAAAAAAAAACAACAACTTCTTAAAAGAGAGGCATGGCCTATGGCTAAAGTGATTGACTCACAATCTGTGGGTCACGGGATCGAAACATGGTGGCGAACATGCTTGCCATTTCAACCGTGAGGGCGTTAAAAATGTGAAGGTCAATCCTACTATTCGGTGTTGAAAGAGTAGCCCAAGAGTTAGCAGTGTGTACTACTAAACGTTCACCTTTCCTCTGGTCTGCAATTCAAAATTAGGGATGGCGAGAAATAGCCTCGGTAGCTTTGCCAACAACAAACACAAAACAAACAGCTTTTAAGGAAAGATCGATAATTAGTTAAACATTCTTCAGTCAAACCTCTTGCACAAAACAAAAGAAACGAGTATTGATTTACTTACAACGCTACACCATGGGCTATCTACGCTGTAACCCACGACGGATATCGAACCCCCAATTTCTATTGTTATAAGCGTGCCGGCCTGTGAATCCGGTGGCTCGTGGTTTGTGTCTCGTTGCCATGACAATATGCTCACTCCCTATATTAATTTATGTTGAACGATAAATTACATCCGTTAACAAGGCATTGAGAAGTGACCATAACTTTTACTTCCTATGACAGACCCAGTGACCTTTGTGTCCGCTTATTCTCGGTTGCGACAGCGATTTAAAAAAAAATTGTCTAATGCAAGAAAATATAAAAGTCTCCGATTATGATATAGTCCTCTGTACTAACTGTTTGTTTAATCTAAATTCGTTTCTAAATTTCGTCCTTTAAAAAGAGTATTTTTGTCTAAAAACGAGTATTAAGCCATTCAAGGCTACCACCTTAATTTCCAATGAATAAGAAAAACTTTCAGCACATTGATAAACACGTTTTTCGGCGAATCATATCTCGTTTTGTTATTTATATATTTTAAATACAACCCTTAAACTACTGACTAACAATCTCACAAACGTCGCAAAATTCTAAAAAAAAAAGAAAAAAATATTGTTTTGGCAAAAACATGTTTGAAACTTCATTATCATTAGAAATTCAATTTGAATGAGTTTGACTTTCTTACAGTAACGAGCACTTGGGTAGAATCCATCAGAAATATTCCTTGAACGAATATTTTATTTTCCCATAATGAAATTAATGAAAACATACATATTCATCAAGGACTTGTTTGAAATTTACAATCGTTGACCCTTCACTACGAGAGTTTTTGAGCTCTGGCTATAAGAATTTACCTTTCGCTGCTACTGCTGACCTTTCTCCGGATGGGTTGACCTTTAGTAGATCTACAACTATCACAGTGTGTGTGTGTGTGTAAGGACATTATTCTGTAATTTGGTCGCAATTCACAAGTTTCCAAACCAAAATACGAGTTCAAAAAGCATGTGATTTTCGGAAACCAGGAAACAAAATATTTAAATATGAGCTGCATCGCTAAGATCTGTTTGTTTGGGCTTCTGTTGTTTTTTAACTGTACAATTAAAAGACGAAAATAAAGCTTGATTAATAAGATGTGTTTTTTTTTCAACAACAAAAAAGCGAAGGAAAAATCAATTCACAGCAGATTTCTTGTTTGTGACCTTTCATACCTAAGTAAGGTGTAATTCTGCCTGTTTGTCCTCATTTTCTAAACAAGAATTTAGCAGGACTAAACTTATCAAGCAGACGAAACTATAGAAACATGATATGTCTTCTAATTCCATTTGAAATTGAAGATGAACTGAAGAATAAAATGAAAAAAAAATCTTCATTACTTTTTTCTTCATAGAAAATTAGAGCCTTTCGTCTGCCATAAAGGGAGTTAAATTAATAGTATATTAAATTTCTAAAGTTATTAAAATATATTGGAAGAGAAAAATCTGAGTATTCACAGACTACTCGTTTTAATACAATGGTGATATGAGAAATATTGGTACGAAGTAAGGTACAGTATAGAAGAAAAATTTTTTTTATTTAATTATAAGTTTACTAGAGGGCGCAAGTGAGTCTACAAAGATCGTAGGGTTCCGACTTTTTTTGTACGCCCCCCAGTGGCACAGCGTTATGTCTGCGGACTTACAACGCTAGAACCCGGGTTTGGATACCCGTAGTGGGCAGAGCACAGATAGCCCATTGTGTAGCTTTGTGTTTATTACAAACAAACCCACTTTTTTCTCTTTTTTTATTCTAATCTCAGAAATCAATAAACTTTTCTAAGGTTTAGTTAATTTTTATAATTTTCAAAGGATACAGTGAGCTTTTCTGAGAGTTAAATAGCTAATTAGATTACTGTTGTCAGCACTCTTGTTAAACATATGACATTTAGATTTCAAGCTAAACAGTACCTCACGCAACATGCAAGCTAACCTATCAGGTAAGGGACCTACGGTTCAGACATAGCCAATCACAATGTTTTTAACTGCTCATCAAAAGTATGGCAACCAGACAGCAACAACCACCGCCTAAACGGCTACTTTCTTCTGAACAACGAAAATTGACCTCCAACCGCAGCTTTAAATATTTAGCACGCCCAGTTCCATAACTTGGACTTTCCGATATGCAGCCCGACATGACAAACACTAAGTCATCTCCTGTCCTTCTATTTAGATATACTTTCATGGAAGAAATAAATTCTTAATAACAAAAATGTGAAATATCCGTGGTATCTTCTGATTTTTTTGATTTTTTTTGATGGGCTGGCATTTTAAAGAATTCTGTAAATTAATTTAAAATCCAACTGACGCATTAAGCGTAATGTGAACAAGAAAAATATAACGTTAAAAGTTGAACACATTGTTCATTAAAGTAAAGCTTTAGTAGCACAACAATTAAACCTGTGAAACTGTTTATCAGTTTTGTTACAAGTTACAATAGAAAATACTGCAATTTTAACCACAAACAATATGGCACAACAATTAAACCTGTGAAACTGTTTATCGGTTTTGTTACAAGTCACAATAGAAAATACTGCAATTTTAACCACAAACAATATGGCACAACAATTAAATTTGTGAAACTGTTTATCAGTTTTGTTACAAGTCACAATAGAAAATACTGCAATATTAACCACAAACAATATGGCACAACAATTAAACCTGTGAAACTGTTTATCGGTTTTGTTACAAATCACAATAGAAAATGCTGCAATTTTAACCACAAACAATATGGCACAACAATTAAACCTGTGAAACTGTTTATCGGTTTTGTTACAAATCACAATAGAAAATGCTGCAATTTTAACCACAAACAATATGGCACAACAATTAAACCTGTGAAACTGTTTATCGGTTTTGTTACAAATCACAATAGAAAATGCTGCAATTTTAACC
>NW_013666493.1:34423-41717 GCF_000517525.1 Limulus polyphemus
GCGCAGATAGCCCTCGTGTAGCTTTGCGCGAAATTCTAAAAACAAACAAACAAACTCTGCCTGCTAGACATGTGTGTGAAGGTATTTTCTTTTACATCTGCTGTATCAGCAAGTAAGAGAAGCCGGAACGGACTTACAAATGAATGAACAGAGGAGAAGCAGAACCATACTGTTTCAACGCCGGTGTCAGATTGGCAATCAACAATCCTTCAAGACTGGAATTGCTACTCATCCGGCATTCCAACTGGAGCTTTTTTATCTTTACTTATTTATTTGTAAGTTTGTTCCGGTTTCCTTCAAGTGATTTTGGTTAACATTTATCTTAGGAAGCGTAATTGGTAAGTATAGTATACCGATTTCGTTAGTGATAGTAATTCTAAGAGCTGCGACAAAGTAAAACTAAGTTAAAGACAAATACTAACGAAAAACTTCTAAATTAGGCTTACAATATTTCAAGAATAAATGCATTCTTGCTCAGGAAAGCTAATCCAAATGACAATACACTGACCAAAATGTATAGAAATAAGCGACAAATATTTTGAAGTAATAGAAAGTATTACAGATCATCAATGGAAAGAGTTAATAAATAATAATTACCACCAGATGGCAGGAGTGAGGAAGGCGTGTAACTTTATCGAAATGAGATCATTCTTTTGTTGTTTTTTTTTACATTTTTAATTGTTGTGATAGTTATGTATAAAATAGACAAATAATAAAGTATGGCCTATATTTAAGAATTATATATCTTATGAAAAAAAAATTCCACTTGAATTTATATTTGGTGTTTAATAAATTTCACGTTTTGCTTTGACCCATTATATATATATATATTTATTATACAATTAATATAGTAACTGGAGAAAGTGTATTGTTTGGCTTTTTATGATACTTTGTAATATATATATATATGTTCCTGTTACGTGGTATGGAAACACATAGTATGCCAACTCATGGGTGGGTTGCAGGGGAGGGGGGAACATTTGTTTGTTGCTACGTGTACCATATTATTCACTACCAGTTTTTTGTGTAATACGTTGACCTGTGTCTTCCACGATTAAAATAAAAGGACATTACAATATTACTTGATTAAAACCAGGTTTAATATAAACTTTGAAGAATAACAATTATTTTATGTGTACACTACTCATAGCTTAGCGAATGTACATTTATTTATTTATTTACACTATCAATATGGTGTATGTTATATATGGTTTAGTGTGTGCTTAAAAGAATTGGTGCTCAGGAAAATGTTATACCATTTGTGATAAAACTAAAATGTGAACTATGTCTTTCGTCTTAATATTCCCGTGAGAGTGAATATATATATATACACACACACACCAGGAAAATGTTATGTCATTTGTGATAAAACTAAACTGAATGTACACAAACACACACATATATATATATATATGTTGCCAATTACAGTAACATATAGTGTAACTCTTTTGTGAAATCAGCCCTAACTTCACAATAGATAGCACATCTGGAATTCAATCAATTTGTAACATTGAGTAAAGTAGTAATGAAACAAGGACACGCAAGCTTGTAAGGTAGCACAACGTGCTAAACCTTAATTAGGGCGCGCGTAATGATTACTAATCTCTGGAGTTGTTACAGTACGATTACAGATGCCTCGTACGAAAGGAAGCGGAGAATTTTGGAAGAATGTTTCCGTTCTTCGTGAATAATTGAAGACTTTGTAGCCGAACTTTTGGGGTGGGGAGAGAGAGAGAGATGGAGAAACTAAGGAGGCGGGAAGGGGGGTCTTTGGTTATTGGAAAACAATCAGACGCGCTGAAGACGATCGCTCGTCGCTGGCTACTCTCAGACTCCCTTAATTGCCTTGATTACGCTGTTCAAACTTGGTGTGAGTACGGCCTGGAACGATTTCAAAGAAGAAAACGTTTAGAAACTTTTTATTTACAGACTACGTATTGCAACGTGTCACCGATGGAAGGATAAATTGAAAAGGAGTTTTTATTTTTTCCTTGTGTGTGTGGAGTTTATTGATGTTTTAACAGTCTTCATACGTAATAAATTCTTCATTTTGCTGGTTTTATCAAGTTTTAGGCGTAATAACATTAAAGGATGTATATATATATGAGTATATGTAAGCAATTTACTTTAAGTTATTAGGCCTAATATTTAAAAAGTACTTAAAATATTAAAAATTAAAACTAGTAAATCCCATTAAATCGCTATTGAAGTGTATCTTATAGTTATCCAAGATAGACAAAAATATTCATGGAGTTTATTTTCATTACTTGATCTCGAACGTGTAAATATAATGCCACAGAAGGCGTAACAAAATCAAATACGGGCTACTTGTTCTGAAACCAAATTACTGTGTGAGGAAAAAAAATGGTCTACTGCGTCTTGTTTTCTGGTAAATTTATTTAGTACCCTGGAATTATAGGTTCATAAATTACTTCATGCAGAACTGGCACGATAATTTACTTAAACCAGTTTGAAAGATTAAATATACAAACAAAAATTACGGTCGAAAAACTAGTTGTTTTAAAGAAAATTGTGTTTGAGTTCATAGAACAAAAATAACGATTGAATGTTTTAGAAATGAGCCTCTTTTTTTAAATTGCTATTAAATTAGAAGGTAGAGAAACTGAGTAGATCGTGGTAACTGATGTTACCAAGACCAACAGTCCTCCCTGAGATTAATTTTTTGTTTGTGTTTAAGTGAAAAAAAAAAAACTACACGGTGTGTCCACCTTAAATATCGAACCCCAATTATTAGCGTTATAAGCCTTCAGCTTACCGCTGATCCACCGGATAGAACCGGAAAGAAAGTTTAGACGTGCAACATTTTTTTACGTGTTCTTTTTTCTCGTTATTTTTTAAGATCCCTCCTACCATCAAACAGTGATGGGTGGTTGGCCCTGTGTCAGCGCTCTGGCCTTCAAAGCAAGCGAGACGGATTCGAATCTGTTCGATACAACATCATATTTCACGCACTTTCAGCTGTGGGTGCATTATAGGAGTGACAGTCAATCCCTTAACATGGATAATGGTTGGTGTGGTGCTACTTAACTGTCTACATTTCTTCTGGTCCGGGGCTTGGCATGGCCAGGTGGTTAAGGCGCTTGACTCGCAACCTAAGGATCGCGGGTTCGAATCCCCGTCCTACTAAACATGCTCGCTCCTTCATCTGTGGGGACGTTGTATATAATGCGATGGTTAATCCCACTATTCGGTGGTAAAAGAGTAGCCCAGGAGTTTGGCGGTGGATGGTGATGACTAGCTTCCTTTCCTCTAGTCTTTCACTACTAAGTTAGGGACGGCTAGCGCAGATAACCCTCGTATAGCTTTGCGCGAAATTCAAGCCAAACAAATGGTCCATAGCAAATAGCCTTAGTAGCCTTATAATAAAAACAAAACATGTGCCATCATCTACACTACTGTTAAATCTGTAGATAAGAAAACACCATGAAATAATACAAGTCTGGATTGGGTTACACTACTGTTAAATCTGTAGATAAGAAAACACCATGAAATAATACAAGTCTGGATTGGGTAGGAATCAAACGTGGGTCCACCATAGTGGCATTCCCCATGTAGTTTTAATAAAAAACAATAGCTCGACTGTTAATTTTTTTCAGTTGCTCCGCTTGTGATCCGTATTTGACTCATTCCAACAGTTGATTTTTATTGTAATCGATAGTTTAAAATCCACATACGGGTTATTACAATATCCTTCCATTGCTATTCTAAAACCTAAAATGCATCTATATATTTCCGATTCATATAACTTTATGTCGTCATTTCTGGAGAATGATACATCTTTTTACGACTTGACAAACTAGTTTCAAGTGGCAATGTCAAGGCTCGGAAATATAACACACTCTATTCAACTTTCATGGCCTCGGGGCAAAAGTAAGTCGCTTAACTATAACTTGTAATTCATCACCACATTAAATATAACTTATAATTCATCATCACACTAACTATAAGTTATAATTCATCACCACACTAACTATAACTTATAATTCATCACCACACTAACTATAACTTATAATTCATCATCACACTAACTATAACTTATAGTACATCATCACTCTAAATATAACTTACAATTTATCATCACACTAACTATAACTTATAATTCATCACCATTTTAAAGTTAGTGTGATGATAAATTATAAGTTATAGTTAGTGTGATGATGAATTATAAGTTATAGTTAGTGTGATGATGAATTATAAGTTATATTTAGTGTGGTGATGAAATATAAGTTATAGTTAGTGTGATGATAAATTATAAGTTATATATAACTTATAATTATATTTCATCCTCACACCAACTATAAGTTATATCGTATCTTCACACTGACAGCATCGTACCTATTTTAAAACTTTCGATAAAAAGTATCAATGCTTAACTTAGATACCTTCCGTTGGATCATTGGTAACACTGAGGGCTTATAGCGCTGAACATCAAGTTTTGATACCTACGATGGCGAAATGCAGATAGTTCATTGTATAGCTTTGTGTTTTACAAGAGGAAAACAAATAACAACTAAATTAGATGTGATTCGAGGAGAATTTTATTACCTGCTTGATAAATTTGGCAAGGATAAAAGTGACAAAACTTTTACAGGACAAATAAGTTAATGAATGAAAATAGTGAATAGTGAGCGTTTGTCACACCTTGATACTCAACATGTTTCCAGTTTGTTAATATTCAACACACGGTACAACATCTCTCAACATCAGCTAGCCTAGAATCTCTTCGAGACATAGACTGCGTGTGTGCGTAGTGCTATATATAATTCAATCAACAAATAGAATGTAACGGAGATACAACAATAGAGACATGAATCTGTTAACTGGTACCGCTTCGGTGAATGACAGCTTCCTTCGAAAGACAGCTACGAACGTAGTGTATAAAAGTACTCCAAGCAAATGAAATATTGAAGTAGGCTTAAGTGAAGAAAGTAGTCTACTTGTGGCCAGTAAGCTTGTTAAGGCCGAAAATATCCATTATCAATCAACATGACTAGAAACGTAATCTATTTGATTACCTTTTCGTGATAAGAAAAGATACTGTACTTGGTGACCAAAGCCCAAAGTTATTTTTCCAATAACTAAACCAATAGCTTCTGGGTGACGTAAGGAAAAAACAACTCAAAGTCGGTTCTGAACTTGAGTATCTAATAATAACCCTTAATCATGAGGAAGTCAGGTATATAAATCAGATTTGAAAAATACGTTGTAAATGAAAAAAGCCATTTCTATATATATGTAAATAACAAACTAACTGATAGCATATAATGTCATAAATCAAAACACAAGAATCCCGCAATATATAATCATTAGAAAGCGTTGAATCATCTTTTGGGTACCCTCTTGCTGCTAACGACATTTTCGGTCTTAATTCCAATAATATCTCATGAGGTGTGGCCTGTCTAGGAGATTTCAGTTAATTCTTAATCCATATGTTAAGCTGACAATTCAGAATAATTTTCATAAGAGTAAAAATTAATGATAGCATGTAATAATACTCAATTACGGTTTGGTTTGAATTTCGTGCAAAACTACACAGTGGGCTATCTGCGCCTGCCGTCCCTAATTTAGCAGTGTAAGACTAGAGGGAAGGCAGTTAGTCATCACCACCTACCGCCAACTCTTGGGCTACTCTTTTACCAACGAATAGTGGGATTGACCGTCACATTATAACGCCCCCACGGCTGAAAGGGCGAGCATGTTTGGTGTGACAGGGATTCGAACCCGCGACCCTCAAATTGCGAGTCGAGCGCCTTAACCACCTGGCCATGCCGGGCGTATAATACTCAAATCTATTTGAAACATTCCATCTTATAACATTAATGAATCGAATCTTAAAAGATAAATTTAAAATGGTGATACAGATAGATATTAAAGTCTGTTATGCTGTGAAAGGATAATATCTTTGGACATACTCAGGCTAGGAGATTAACTGTGTGGTAATTATCTAATATATAAGAATGAAAGTGAATTATTATTTATTTTGCGATAAGCTCAAGTTAAATCTGTCACAATTAACTTATTTTACTCGCTAGTTGTCAGACGCTTTTGTTTGGCTAACGAATATATTATTTATCATTATGATTTTTTTGCATTATTAGCTTAATATATCCATTTAGAACTAAGCTAAGGCTCTGTTTACCCAATCTCTTGCGATATTGTTGGGTTTACGGACGAAAACCTCATTGACAACGTGGGTACTCTAACTAACGAATCAATGCATTCTAATCATTATAAGTCTTTGTCTCATAATATAAACTCGATTAGACCAGTATATTAAATTAAATACATTAATTACTGGGTT
Source organism: Limulus polyphemus (assembly GCF_000517525.1). Classification (NCBI taxonomy): domain Eukaryota; kingdom Metazoa; phylum Arthropoda; class Merostomata; order Xiphosura; family Limulidae; genus Limulus; species Limulus polyphemus. The sequence continues at coordinate 40,746 of NW_013666493.1, forward strand.
ACATTTTAGTTCTCATCTATGTTGGTAGCTTGCTTTGATTAAAACTTAATGATAAAAATAGCTGAAAAGTATAAATCCATGTCTCAGTGTGTGATTGTTTCAGGAAGAAAAGTTTAAAATTCAAAGCTCATGCCTTCTTATTAAACACAACACGAATTTGACAGGCTTTGTAGTACCAGCAGTAAGCATTCCACAGATTTACTGCTACTGATTAATTTGAAAGGCGATATGTCCTGAACTATCTGTTTGAGAGGAGCACATAGACTATTCTAGACCACAAATTGCAATAAAGCACTACATTTTGTTACAAATTGTAATAAAGCACTACATTTTGTTACAAACTGTAATAAAGCCCTACATTTTGTTACAAACTGTAATAAAGCACTACATTTTGTTACAAACTGTAATAAAGCCCTACATTTTGTTACAAACTGTAATAAAGCCCTACATTTTGTTACAAACTGTACCTTACATTTTCTTCCGCACGATTCTAAACTTCTTCTTCACGATCAGTTCTGACACTAGAACGTAGTTTTTTATGTTTTTCAGAAGATGTTGTTATTATGGGATGTAAATATTTCTGTCTTAAGATGGAAGGTGATATTGCTCCGGTAGGGGTTTGAAGATTCTATGAAATAAATAAAGATTTATGTAATATAAGGATTAAGTACGATAAGGTATAATCGTGCTGAATTTATTATATATTCTCAATCAGTCTTGATTGGGGTGTGGCTTCTCGGAAGATAAGTTAACGGTTGGTTATATTAAAGTGTGAAAGTGGTAATTTTATTATATATGCTCTATCAGGACTGACTAATGTAAACCTTATCAGAAGATAAGTTAACGGTTGGTTATATTAAAGTGTGAAAGTGGTAATTTTATTATATATGCTCTATCAGGACTGACTAATGTAAACCTTATCAGAAGATAAGTTAACGGTTGGTTATATTAAAGTGTGAAAGTGGTAATTTT
>NW_013666493.1:42502-47240 GCF_000517525.1 Limulus polyphemus
GGTAAGTTAATTGTTGGCTATAGTAAAGTGTGAACGTGGTGATTTTATGAAGTATGTCAGGACTGACTAAAGTAAACCTTATCAGAATATCAATTAACAGTTCATTATAGTAAAGTGCGAAAGTGGTTTTTATTATGTATGCTCATCAGAATTGGTTAAGGTGTGGTTTATCAGGATATTTTTTATTATTCCTGTAAACTCCCAGTGAAAGTTGTTGTTGCAGTTTCTTGTAGCAGGTTGGTTTTTACGGGGTGGAGTTGCTAGCCCCGCGCCCGACCCTCCTCCTTTCTCATCCTGGACTTGGGACCAGACAAAGGTTGGTACGTTTGGTGTGACGGGGATTCGAACCCGCGACCCTCAGATTACGAGTCGAGCGCCCTAACCACCTGGCCATGCCGAGCCGATGAGGAGATATAGTAATGGTTAATTATAGTACAATGTGAAAGTGATGATTTTGTAATGTATGCTATAAAGGAATTGATTAAGTATAACTTACCAGAAGATTGATTATAATCAAGTGTAAGTGTTAGTTTTATTATGTATACTCTATCAGGATTGGTTGAGGTGTGCTTTATCAGAAGATGAGGTGATGATTGGTAGTTTCATTATGTATACTCTATCAGGATCGACTGAGGTGTGCTTTATCAGAAGATGAGGTAATGGTTGGTAGTTTTATTATGTATACTCTATCAGGATTGGTTGAGGTGTGCTTTATCAGAAGATGAGGTAATGATTGGTAGTTTCATTATGTATACTCTATCAGGATCGACTGAGGTGTGGTGTATCAGAAGATGAGGTAATGATTGATTATAATAAAGTGTAAGTGGTAGTTTTATTATGTGTGCTCTATCAGGATTGATTGAGGTGTGGTGTATCAGAAGATGAGGTAATGATTGATTATAATAAAGTGTAAGTGGTAGTTTTATTATGTGTGCTTTATCAGGATTGATTGAGGTGTGGTGTATCAGAAGATGATGTAATGGAGAGATGTTTAAATGCAATGAGTATAGTAATACCAAAATCCGGTTCAAAGAACAATTAGACTAAACTACGTGTATTTCACGAACATCAAATAAAGTTGTTGTGCGTTAGCCATTTACTTTATATTAGTAAAGATAAATGCATAGAGACACACACTAGGCCTAGCCAGGGCTCTCGTCTCGCAATCTGAGGGTCGCAACTTCGACGCCCGTCACTGAACATGCTCGCCCTTTCAGCCGAATGGGGTTTTATTATGTAACGGTAAATCCCACTTTTCTTTGGTAAAAGAGTAGCCCGTGAGTTGGCGTTAGTTGGTGTTGACGAGCTGCCTTTTCTCTACTCCATCACTTCCAAAATTATGGACGGTTAGGGCAGACAGTCCTCGACTAGCTTTGCTTGAAATTCCAAAAACAAACAAAAGCACACACATTTGTTATTTAAACTGTGTTGTTACATAGTTTGTATCATATTTCTGTGAGGCGTTTGCCCTACATGTGACTGTAAGAACCGTCGGTTTTCACTTTTGAATTGTAACTAGCTCATGTACATTAATTATTCATTACGTCAATGTTTAAATTCATTACAGAATTCAAATAATGGAATGCATTTAGTTACTTTTTAAACAAAGAACTATGACAGTTTACTGAACTGTAGCTATTGGTAATAGTTGGAGGAAATGTGATATTTGCACGTGCTTTCGATTTTTTTTCTTTTTTTTTTTGTTATTCCTCTTCAAAACCAAGATGTTTCGCAAGAATTCCTTAGAAAACAATATCTAGATTAATAAAACTCACGGATCGTTGTTACAAGGTAAATTAATAAATTCTAGAATGCAATCAGGTTAAAAAAAAACTGCAGGAAAAGTCACTGACAGTGATTACAAACGACAGCAGTAATAGAAAAAAATACAGAAAAAAGAAAATGGATACTGTGCTAGTTAGAAACTATATATCCTGTGAAAGAAGAAACAGGTGACATGAGGTGGAAGAACAAATCAGCCCTGCCTGCAGAGAAAAAACAAAAAAATTTGGACATTTACTGAAGGTAAAGTATCGAGTTTACGTGAGAAGGTCTAAGAAAACGAGCCTCTCCCAGATCTGAGGTTTATGTTAGAGTTCGACTCACGTGTACGTGCGTGCGCAAAGAGTTAAAAAATTGGGAGTTTATAAACGTATTGACAATGCAGATAAGACTATTGGCGTCTTTCTGTTTGAGATGAAAATTTTGTAACAGGTTTCAAGGTAAAAGGGAAGTTAACCCTTGCTTAATCAGCCTAAAAAAAATCTATCGAATTCAAAGTGAAAACAGTCGTATTTGTCTCTAAAGGAACTGGCGAGGAAAACTTTAAAAAGGACATGTGCAGAAAAAGATCAAAATCATTCCAGAAGAACAGTATTAAAACGTATTACAAATTTATGTTTCGAGGGATAAAGACATAGAAAGACTAAACCCCTCTACGAAGGGTAATAATACGTTCCCTCCCCTCGAATACCCTCTATCTAGAATCGATGTAATAGTTTATCTTCAGAACAGATTATGATATAAGCACGCTCTGTTGACATTCGGCCATGTTTGAGTAATACTCGTTGAAACTGATTAGAGTGGATTATCGGAGCGTTTTAAAAACCATGATGAATATATATTTATGCATAATAATTGAATATTAAACATTACCTCTGTAACTTAAAGCATGGCTCTTAGCCTACTTGAACACAGTAACCTAATAAAGATACCTTATCTTTCTCGCTCTTTCCTCATTGTTTGTTTTAAACTCCCCTCAATACAATGAAAACAATGAATAATTAATTGCAGCTACATATTTAGCTTATCATTAGTAAAAAAGACGAACAAGTTGTATTTGCTTTAGTTACACATTATTACTTTGTTACCATATGTTTATCATTGCATGATTGTGAAATATTGTTCCAAAAGTCCTGTATTTTCCCCCAAACTTTAGCCAGGTGGTTTGGTTGTAATTTGACTTTGTGCAGGAAAGGCCAAGGTTGCGAGTGTTACATGACTTTTCTCTCTAGGTATCGTTTCACCACATAATTTGCATATTTTTGATCACTGTCTTGCTATAGAAGACAAATCTCTGCCTAAAAGATCTTGACATGATGGATGAGACTCTGCTTCTATTTTTCAGCAGTCAGGTTGCCACCAATTGTGTTTAGATTTTGAACATAATTGGCTTCGATGCAGCCCACTCTTGTAATCTTCTCCCAGCATGCTTCACTGTGGATTTTGTACGTTAATCATAATATCATTCTCTTCTGCGATAGAACAAACTGTCGTTGATTGTAGCCAAACAATGTGAACTTGGATTAATCTACCAAGCTCTTTACCTTCCTCAAATTGTTTAAACTCTGTTTCCAATTTCAATCTTTTGGTTAACTCTCCTAAGCACTGGTTTTTGAGCAGGTAAGCATCCAATAAAGATACATCTTGCTAATGTATATCATATTGTTCTAGAGGTAACATGCATACATGAACTTACAGCTAGTTTATTGATGAAATATTTTCTAGGTTGTCGTGTATCACGTAAATAACATCCCATAAGTTACACTTACCACGTAAATAACATCCCATAAGTTACACTTACCATTACCTTTGACGAGTTTGGACTTTATACCTTGACTTCTATTACCAGTAGATATTACCAGTATTACTAAGTAGATATCACCAGTAAAAATACGTTTGTCATGTGCAGTTTGTACCCTGTGAGCCATAGGCGCATTTACCACACTACTTGTTTAGCCGAATGTCGTTAAGGGATTTAAAGAAAATATTTCTTGTGTGAAATAATCAAAATAACATAACTGGATTTTGTTACGAATGCTAGAAAATGGTCGGTTGGGCAGGGAAAAAATAAGAGAAATGGACAAATATTAGCTACCAAACTTTTGGTATTTAGGTCGGCCAATATGTTTTCAGTGTTCAAGATAACGTTATCATAATGAAATAGTAGGCCTAATTTAACATGGCTTTGCGCCAAGACAACAACTTTATATGTTTTACTAGTTACGACGTTGTTAACATCTGCAGCAGTTAGGCCTAACATTTTATCTTAATAAAGTTTTCTTGTGCACCGAAAAACAACTATCGACCTTTTAATTTTTCTTAATAGATAATATCGTTATTAAATACAATTTTTTTTTTTTCGTAGACTGTCTACTGAGTGATTTGTTTTAATGAACGACTACTTCGTTAGATATCATAAAGTCATAAGTTTGATCTAGACCTGAAATATTGATGTTGCTGTTAATTTATTTTCTTCGCCGAAACGTGAACTTAAGATGGTGTTGAGGCCTAATCTGTTTTTTTATTGGCTACTTCCGTTGCAGCAGACTAGTTTCGCTGAATTCACAGCTTATCAGTGCTGCTTGGAAGAGCGAAGCAAATAAGTAAAGTAGGCCTCATATGGTGGTGGAATGTAAGCAGTTTGCTGAATGATAATTAATTGTGATGATATGTCACATGTTATCCAAACAACTAAATTATTTTAGATTATTAGTAGTGAATAAAAGACTATATATCAAGCCAAAACAAACTACCGTATTTTTCGCTGTATAAGACGCACTTTTTACCCCAAAATTTGATGGCAAAATCTGCTTGTGTCCTATACACCGAAGGTATGAGTAATATATATATGTATACACAAGCCATGCGTAAATATATTTAAATAGGAATGCATAGTTTAGTTCAATTGAATGTATTATTTATAACAATAATAGTTTTTTTTCTTTTGAAACATAAC
>NW_013666493.1:48281-49420 GCF_000517525.1 Limulus polyphemus
TGCCGCTTCTCGTTTCCATCTTCTTTTTTCTTTGTCCCACTCTCTGACACCAATTAGTTTCATCTATGTTCGTTTGATAATTTCCCGTAAAAATGATTCTCGAGGAACTTCAGCGATACAAGCCTTTTCTTAAATAAAACTAGTTTATTCTTCCTCAATACAACTTTGCAATACACAGAATTTCCACAGTCACTTTAACTTAAACACACGCTATAATTCACAACAATTTACACACTTTACTTACGGCTTGACTCGATTATCTGTCTCTATCTCCCTGTCTGCTGTTCAATTATCTATCTATCTATGCCGTCACTTCTCGCCGGTCTTATATATACGAAATAGAGGGCGTCTGGTAAACACTCGAGCCTTCACGAACGTTCTAGATACTCATTACGTGTTACCAGCGTCGCGTGAATTCCGCTGTCATAACAATATGTTTGTTTTAAATGCAGAAAGAATAAAAAGGGAGACATGTTTGGTTTAACTATTGCATGAACAAATTGAGAGATTGTGTTTAGTTTAAATGGGGCAAGAATGAGAAGGGAGACGTACCTTTGGTTCAAATGTGGTAAGAATAAAGAGAGAGAGACATATGTTTGATTTAAATGCGACAAGAATAAAGAAGGAAACTATTGTTGGTTTAAATGTAACAAGAATAAAGAGAGAGACATAGGGTTAGACACCTACATAAATTGGTGAGTTTATTGTATGAGGTTACCCAACGCAGAGAGAAAACAGCTAAATTCAAACCTTTCAGAAACTACTGTTCAAGACAAATAATCGTGCATACAAGAGTATGAAAAAAAAGGCATTTTCTCCCAAAATAGTGGTTGGACTGCGTCCACTGTTCCAAAAAAGACAATAGACGGCGCTCACCTGCGTCCAACCTTAAATCTAACACTGGAAAGACATATGTTTATATGCAGAAAGAATAAAGGGATAAACGTATGTTTGGTTTCAATGTAGCGAGAATCGAGTAACGTATTGTTGTACTCCATATTCATTTTTTTACATTTTATACGTGTTCACTAGAGGGCGCCCGGCATGGCCAGGAGGTTAGTGCGCTCGATTCGCAATCTGAGGGTCGCGGGTTCAAATCCCCGTCGCACCAAACATGCTCGCCCTTTCAGCCGTGGGAG
>NW_013666493.1:50269-55254 GCF_000517525.1 Limulus polyphemus
TAACTTACGCTTTAGGTTGTCCCCTATTATAAACTTGTATGCGAATGGCCAATATAAACAGATTGTATTAGATATTATTTCTTCTTTGTTGTTTCTGAATATAACTTACGCTTTAGGTTGTCCCCTATTATAAACTTGTATGCGAATGGCCAATATAAACAGATTGTATTAGATATTATTTCTTCTTTACATATTATTTAGAAAGATAGCTAGATCGATAAAAGAAATTTAGGCCAAGTTTATTCCATGTGCTGTGGATTTAAAAATAGAATAAATTAATGTTGAAATTGCATTATCAGGCATGATCTGTATGAACAATATGAAGTTTTGAAACTGCTGTTTGTGGGACAATATATTCATTTCTGTACAACGTTTCGTCTCTAACAGTGAAACGTACATGTACCTTAAGTATTGTACGTGATCGTGTCTCACTGTTAAAGACGAAACGTTGAACAAAAATAAATCTATCATCACACAAACAGCAGTTCCAAAACTTCATATTGTTCGTAAGTTGAGTGGTTACGTCTTTAGTGAAGAAGTGAAATGAAGTTTAGAGTGATACGTTTGTATTATGTTATAAAACTGAACGATATCGTGCAAGGTAAGCCTAGCATCGATTAAATATAATAGCTAAAGACATCTGCTCAAACTGTCTGCCTTCGTAAATCGTGAAAGCATTTCCAACTTATAAATTTTGATTTTTACCGCTCAAATAATCAGTGTTCCATCTCTTGTGGTAGCCAAGAATTTATATTTTGCAACATTATAGTAAAAAAGTTAAACATTTTGATCAATTAAGTTATATATATATATGTATATAGATAGGCGAGTATTTTTAAAGCGCTTGTGGTATTAGTGCGTCAATTTCCTACTTTCATCGGTGATCTTTCGGTCACTTTCAGGGTACCACATCGTCTAGCCCACAGTTTCATTGGACGTTCACTGCACGACCGCCTCAGGACCACAATTTGCATGCCTGGGAAGGGTGCGCGTGCGCACTGGCGGCGGGAACGCGAGCCATCGTGCCAGACGTTAGCGTGCCTCAAAGTGGGAAAGATGGAACTCGGTGTTGTGGCTGTAGTGTCTGCTGTTGCCTGGGTAGTACATTGGAACACGTTGGCTGCAGACTTCGCCTACGATGACAGGTAAGAGAAATTATTTTCCCAAGGTATGTAATTGCTTCGAGTTATCTTAGCTGTGGTTTGAACAACTCCGACGTCCCTTTTAGCACAGTTATCCCTAAACATCAGAACCGGCGATAGGGTTAACGGTTCGCTGTGAGCAGTCGCCCCGCCGAGCACCGAAGGCAGGCAGTTAACCTGGATTTAGGCGATAAATCGTATCTTAAGAATGTACAAAGAAACACATGATTAGGTTGCCTGTAATATGGTTTACTGTCTCGAAGAAGCTCCGAGTGTCTAGAAGCCTTGTTTCTCAAGTGTAATTGGTAGAAAAATATATACAATCATTTTTTTTCAGATTGAGGAAGTCAAATAAACAATTCGCGGTCCACGCTGAGCCATAGGACGCCTGACGGCCCTAGGCCTAGTTGTGGTGATAACCCACCCGGTTGCGGCGGCCACAAGGAGGCTATATCGGCTTGGCTTCTTGACTCGGGAAGCCCCCACTTTATAGTGTGTTTAGGACCTATCAGTGTCAGGCTTTCTTAGAGTTGATGTGAAATGATGAGTATAGAGCAAAAAAGGAACGTTTATAAAACGACACAATCCCACTAAGTTTTTAATTCTTACAAAGAGTTAAAGGAGTGTTTGAATCGGGTCCAAGCACACGGTTTCTTTTAACACACTGTACTGTGTACATAAATGTTGTTATTCCTTAAAACATTGAGTTGATACTAGTTTTTGAACAAGCTTAAGCTATATTATTCAGTAGCTTAAAAAAAAATCACCCGATTCCTTAAGGAGGTAGAGTTTATACCTGGATTTATTACTATTAAGTACAATATCCTGGCTTTGAGTTTGACGAGCACGAACAGAAACCCCGAATTCAATACGGTTTACGAAGCGTCTGAATCTTTCAAATAAAAGTTTCAAATCTGATTGAGGAAAGAGGTAGAAATAATTCAGTTAATGATGCAACCAGTGGCACAGCGGTAAATATGAAGGATTATAATGCTAAAAACCGGGTTTCGATACCCATGGTGGGCACAGCAAAGATAGTCCATTGTGTAGCTTTGTACTTAACAGGACACAAATAGGAATTCTCTTTATGACAACTTTTTCGCTTAGTTAGATTCTGCCAAATATCGAAAACTTATCTCTGAACAGAGAATTCAGTTTTAACAAGTAGAATGTGAAATGCTTATGCCATAATTTTTCAAGAAAAAAACTAGTTACCAGTTGCAATGATGTGATAGAAAGATATTCTGTTTAATCAGTGTTTTTACCCTCGATTTTGCCAAAATAACTAGTCGGTAGATGTCTCTGTGCGCTAGTTCAATATTAATATTTCTAGAGAATGTAAAACGTTTATCCTATATACATTTTTAAACAGTAAAATTAGTTACCAATTGAAATGAAATGATGGATATTTTATTAAATGGAATGTTAACGACTTCAAATAGAATGTTTTCGAAGCTTTTTATTATAAGAATGAAACGCGAATGAAGGTTTTTGTTAGAAAAACAAACAAACAAACTATATTTGAAACTTTTTTCTGGGTTATTTATGCTTGCTGAACTCATTCAACTTGCAAAGTTTGATCAAGTGTGTGAGAGAGAGCGTATACGCTGCACTTTGAGATAAATAAATTGTATAAATATTTTGAAACTAATTAAAGTGCCAGAATACAAGCGATGTTACCTCTACACATTGTACATGTTTGGTACATCCTGTACTTTTCCTACTACTGCACATGTGCCTTTTACAAGCTGTTCTGATTACAATACACACGTCACACTTAAGCTTTTCGATACCATTAGCACGATGACACGACTACAGCAGACGAACGATACGGCACACACACTGTTGGTTGAACTACCATCGGAATCTAATAAAAAAAATATATCAATAACGTTAGTGTGGCTCCTACTAATAAAACGTATTCATAAACGTTAGTTATCTATCAATAAGAACACTTTTCTTCTGGAACGCAAACACGTGCATGATCATTTAAAAGTCATATCATTTCCTGATTGGTCTTTTCTGTTGAGTAGCTTAACAAACATTATTTTGTTTTCATGTTGTTTGTTTGCGTGTTCGCGGTTTTTTGTTACTATTTATAAACTTAGAACGAGAATAAATCACACTAAGAAAACGAGGCCTAATAGAGTTGATGATAATTGTATTTGAATACGTCTTAACGTCAGAATAAGCCACGTTCCATGAATGTTTACCGTGTAACAAAATATCTGATATTATTACCCGTACTGCGAATGAAACAAACATTACACAAATTCAAGAGAAAAATGTGGGGTTTGAGAAAGAGAAATGCTCGATCAATAATTTGTCCAGGAATTCCCATTTTTACGTAATTCTTACTGCATAACTAATATTATTATATATATATATATACAGTATATGAACTAACTTTTGTTTCCTTGATCCTAGTAATACATAATTTGGCGCCCCCTGTTGACTTGTAGTTTTCTGCACACATAAATGCTTTCATCAAATGAACGTGTATTGACTATATACATATATATGGATTATATGAATAATTAAACATTTTTAGAATTTATTATCTCAAAAAAAATATAATCCTTTAAATTATTTTTGGACATTTATGCAAAATCATAAGTCAGTACAATTGAAAACAAAAACTGATACACAGTCTCAAATAAATATTATTTTTATTGTTTAAACCAAAAGAGGCTGAGGTTTTAAATTCATATGTTTAAAGTAATTGGTTTCCGACAAATTACCTGAAATATTTTGGTGATGAGCCTAAAATGAAAATTAGTTAATTTTGTTCTTTTTTTTTTTCAATGTTATGGGATTTGGTTAAGGTAGAAAGACACTGGAATAGCAGTAGACTTTCTCACCTAATGAACTGTAGAATGGTATTCGCTTTGGAACCCAGTAGAGTTCATCTAAGTGTGAGTAAAAGGAAACATATCTTTCAACAGATATAAAAGTTCAAAATATAATCTGGGTTTTGTGTTTCACCTAACTCCTCATTGTGACAAGAAAACCTGAAGGAATTCTGTAAATCGCATAATTTGTCATGGAATTCTGTAAATTGCATAATTGGTCATGCGATTCTGTAAATCGCATAATTTGTCATGGTATTTTGTAAATCGCATAATTTGTCATGGAATTCTGTAAATCGCATAATTTGTTATGGAATTCTGTAAATCGCATAATTTGTTATGGAATTCTGTAAATCGCATAATTTGTTATGGAATTCTGTAAATCGCATAATTTGTTATGGAATTCTGTAAATCGCATAATTTGTTATGGAATTCTGTAAATCGCATAATTTGTCATGGAATTCTGTAAATCGCATAATTTGTTATGGAATTGTGTACAAAAAATCGATACGTTTTTTGGTGGTGAACCTGCGATCTTCGAGGGACTTTTGCCTTGGCTGTTTTAGGAGAAAATAGAATATTTTATTTTTATTTGAATGAATAACGTATTACTTTATTGTCATTTTGTTTAGACGGGTTGTGCTGTTGTATATTTTACACTTTTCAAACTCTTCTTATCTTAGTGGATAGCGTGCTCGGTCTGTGAATCAGAGGGTTCGTGGTTAGTTATTACAAAACTCTCTCTGGTCCGTTAGTCCAAAGTTAAGGACGGTTAGCACATACAGTCCTTGTTTAACTTTAAGCAAGAATCTGTGTCTAGATGCGAGAACTCTAAAGATGATTTCACTGTTTGTCTGTCTTGTTAGTCTCCAGTAAATCATACTGACACTTTAAAACAGCTGTCTTATCAATGTTGTAAGGAGTGTGGTTGATAGTAACGCCCACTTTCTAGATGATATATATATATATATATATATATGTGTGTGTGTGTGGT
>NW_013666493.1:56254-57131 GCF_000517525.1 Limulus polyphemus
GTGGTTGTATAGTAACGCCCACTTTCTAGTATGATATATATATATATATATATATGTGTGTGTGTGTGTGTGGGTGGTGTTAGATATCCTTCCTCCTGTTTCATGCGTTTACCTTCATCAAGTCATACAGATCAGGAAGAAATGCTCGATCAATAATTTGTAGAGAATTCTTATTGTTATGCCGATTAAAACCAGAAACATCATAGACTGTTGGAGGCTGGATACAAAATCGCTGCCACGGGCTAATACAGGATGAGTAAAAAGGGTAACCCAAGGTTCGATACTTAAAATAATGCGAACAGTGAGATTATTTCTGTCCCTGTTTTTTGTACAGCTTTACAGACTGGTGGAGAACTATGTGAACTACATTTTCAGGAACTTCAATAAATATGTGTTTTTGTATACCGTACTTAATCAGTCCGCAAACGTAGGTGCTAAATACTTTTTTTTTCCCAGTTGTTTAATATGAATGTGGAGAAGTCTGTATAAACACAACACAGTAAAGCAGAAAAATATGTTGTAATTTGACGTTCTTTTATTTATTTAAGTGCTACATATACTTAATCTATAAATGTTAATGACAAACAAAACGAAGAATCTCAGTATAAACATGTAAGCACTAAAGAATCCCAGTATAGGAAAGAAGATCGAACAAGATGATCACATTAATTCTGAGCTTGTTAAGAAAAAATTGGGAACGTTAAAGAACGATAAAGCTCCTGGGCCAGATAATATTTACCCAAGGGATTTGAAGGAGGTTAAAGATTGGATATATGAGCCACTTACTACTATTTTTTGTTGGTCCTTTGATAGTGGGCAAGTACCAGAGGATTGGAAGTTAGCTAATGTAACTCCTCTTTATAAGGGAGGTGTTAAA
>NW_013666493.1:58052-71694 GCF_000517525.1 Limulus polyphemus
GATAATGCATGTGGGTTATCATAATTTGAATTATTTGTATAATTTGGATAGGAATAACCTTAACAGTGTCATTGAAAGAAAAGGATCTTGGTGTAATAGTTGATCAATCTCTAAAACCATCCAAGCAGTGTGCTGTTGCTAGTGGTAAGGCAAATATGATTTTAGGTTGTATCTACAGAAGTATTGAGTACAAGTCTAAAGAGCTTATAATTTCATTGTATGGCCACTGGTTAAGCCACATTTAGAATATTGTGTTCAGTCTTGGGCTCCTTACCTTGGAAAGGACATTGAATTGTTGGAAATAGTTCAGAGAAGGGTTAATAGAATGGTGCCTGGGATGGAAGGGTTGTCGTACCAGGATACGTTGAAATTTCTCAAGAGTTAGGGTGGATCTGATTGAGGTGTTTAAGATTGTAAAGTGAATTGATAGTGTTGATGCATTATCATTTTTCATATTGAACAATGAGAATGGTAGGACTAGGGAACACAGTATAAATTTTGGCAGGGTAGGAGTCATCTTTAACTAAAACAGTTTTATTTTTTTCTAACAGAGTGGTTAGCCTTTGGAATGGGTTGCCTTCTGATGTTGTGGAGGCAGTAAATTTAAATTAGTTTAAGAGAAAGATTGATAAGTATATGAATAATAAGGGCTGGCTTTAAGTTTTTTTATCTATTTATTAATAGTTTAGTTTAGAGGATGGAACAGCCAAGATGGACCAATAGGTCCCATGTTGTCCCAAAAAGTTTTGTTATAAACATTTAAGTACTGAAGAATCCCATTATAAACATGTAAATATGGAAGGATCCTAGTATAAACATTTGAATACTGAAGAATCCCATTATAAACATGCAAATACCGAAAGATCCCAGAATAAACACGTAAATACCGAAGGATTCCAGAATAAACAATTAAGTGCTGAAGAACTCTCTTTTAAACATATACACACTGAAAGATCCCAGTATAAACATGTAAGTAACCTGTAGGTATTAAACAGTTTTGTCCTTACACTGCAGGTAATAACGTTTAAAATCGTGTATGGGTTTAATTTTGTCGTAAAGAATCTGGTTAGTTCAGCGTGGGAATTTATAATAGGACAATGCTCATTTAAATAATTACAATATAAGTAACATAAGATTCGATGAATTTACATCACCGTTGCAGCATTAGTTTGATTCAATATTTTTATTTATATTTCTATTACACAATAACCAGCACATCTATTACCTAGTACCCATTCTTATGGAATTACATAGGGCCCATTCTTATAGAATTAAATAGCCAGCATATCCATTACATAGTGCCCACTCTTGTTGAATTACATAACCAACACGTTCATTACACAGGGCCCATTCTTATGGAATGACACAGGGCCCATTCTCATGGAATTACACAGGGCCCATTCTCATGGAATTACACAGGGCCCATTCTTATGGAATTACACAGGGCCCATTCTTATGGAATTACATAGGGCCTATTCTTATAGAATTAAATAGCCAGCATATCCATTACATAGTGCCCACTCTTGTTGAATTACATAACCAACACGTTCATTACACAGAGCCCATTCTTATGGAATGACACAGGGCCCATTCTCATGGAATTACACAGGGCCCATTCTCATGAAATTACATAGGGCCCTATTGTTATGGAATTACTTAAAGGTAAACACGATTTCAAGCTAAGTACTTTACAATTTCGTTAGAATGCGTTCTTGTCCAGATACTATAACGCTGTAGCTGCGTTTTTATTGTTATTATTTTTATTTCCGTTGCTTTTAGACTCGTGCTACTAACAATGTTCTTATTGGAGTTGTTTTTTTTAATATCAAGACAATTTGGTCGTTTTTATTGGAGTTGTTTGTTGTTGTTGTTTTTCAATATTAAAACAGAGTTTAATCTGTTATTATTGGAGTTGTTTGTTATTGTTTTTAATATTAATTCTAAGAACTTGCGAGTGAAAGCAAAGAAATATATATATATATATATATATATTATAATATGTTAACCACGTTACATCTTCTGTATCCAACGCCGGCATCTTTAAACTGACTGTTCCTGTAGGACTTCTTAGTTTTCTGTTGTTGTTATTGTTGTATCTAAACAATTTCATCTGGTTCTTTTAATTGTTTGTTAACCTTTTCACGTTTTCATGATTTAAAACAAAATGTGACCTAACTTTATTGTGACTATCAATTGTTAGCGTTTTAGGTTTTAAGACAGTTTGATTGTTTAATTGGAAGTGTTAGTTTCTGAGATTTTTAAAATAGTTTTATCTGAGTTTTTCATACTGTAATTGTTAGCTTTTCAGGTATTAAAATACTTTGATCTGGTTGTTCACATTGTAATAGTTAACGTTTTAGACATTGAGACAGAATAATCTGACTTTGTTCACGATGTAGTTACTAGTTTTGGGGTATTAAAACAATTTGATCTGGTTGTTCACATTGTAATAGGTAACGTTTTAGACATTAAGACAATGATCTGACTTTGTTCACGATATGGTTGTTAGTTTTTGGGTATTAATACACAAACTGATATGATTGTTGACACTAGAATTGTCAGCTTTTTAAGCATTAAGACACTTTGATCTGACAAGTCATACTAGAATTGACAGCTTTTTAAGCATTAAGACACCTGGATCTGACAAGTCATACTAGAATTGTTAGCTTTTCAAGCATTAGGACACTTTGATCTGACAGTTCACACTATAATCGTCAGATTTTCTGGTATTAAGACACTTTAATTTGACATTGTTCATACTGTAGTTATTTACATACAATAAAACATTGTTCGATCTGACGATTCACACTAGTGATCTCAGTGGAATTGTAGTATTTTTTTCACGTTTTTGTATCGTTTATGAAATGGTTTAATCTGTTTACTCGGGAATTTCTAGCATTTTGAGGTTATCACACTCAAGTGATTAACTGCTCAGAGCGTAACCTTACTCTTTGACGTCAAACTTCTTTACAGAAAACAAAATCATGCGTAGTTCTTCTATTCCACTTTACTTTCATGTGGTTTACAGGCTACTCTTACAGGCTAATCAAACAAATGTAAAGAAGCTACAAAGAGACTTGTGATTTTTAAAATGATCAAACATTATTAAAAAAAACGTGTAAAAATGATTTTTGCGAACATAATTATTAATTAAAAGGTAATCAACTTTTAAGACGACTACAAATGTTATCTATTAAGTAACACACAAATAACAGCTGGTTGTTTATGCCCTCCCCCCGAGAACTCAACGGCAAACTTGATGGTTTGTATCACAAAAATTCGGGGATCGATCCATGCAGTGGTCACAGCTCAAATAGCCAATTGTGAAGCTGGTGTATGTGATCACACACACACAAACAGACAGTTATAAAGTAGCCCAAGAGTTGGCGGTGGTTGCTGTTAACTAGCCGCCTTCCATATAGTCTATGAATTCAAAATTAGGGACGTTCTATGCTCGAAAATTAAGCAGTTTTCTGAATTCACCCCAAATCGTAACAGTGTAAGTAAAGAAGGATATAATATGTCAACCGCACTGTATCTACTATATTCAGTGTCGACGAAACATTCAGGTTTCAGCGTTATATGAGTTTAAGTTAACTCTGCATGCTAAAAACTATTGACCTTAGTTGTGTTCACGAAACATTCAGGTTTCAGCGTTATATGAGTTTAAGTTAACTCTGCATGCTAAAAACTATTGCCGTTAGTTGTGTGTCTTTCAACATAAAACCACTAAATCAAGGACTGGAGCCGTTTACTTTACCTGCTCTGCTTCCAAATTAGCCTGAAGGTGTGAAGGTGTTCGAGGCCGGTTGGTGGCGCTGTCACGAAAAGATAAGCTTATATAGGGCTCAGATGGCATATTTTCTGTTTATCTGGTCACAGTATCTTGAGAGACTGGCAGTTGTAATCAGTAAAAGACGACACAGAACAGTGACGACAAGGAGAAAAGACTAAACATTGCTCCCAATGGAGGCGACAGATTTCCGATTAAAACCAAAAACATCGTTGACTGTTGGAAGCTGGATACAAACTCGCTGCCACAGGCTTATACGACAGACATATGGGTATAAGGTGAAACCCAAGGTTCGATACTTAAAAGTAAACCGAACAGTGAGGTGTTTTTTCCTGGCACTATATTTTTCAGGTGGAGTAATATTGATTTACTTCAGTTACAGTTCCATTGTTTTTCAAAAGTATTTTTTTTTCAAGTTCTAATAAAGCAATCAACCTCTGGGATCGAATTCCGAATTTTAGCTTATGCAACACTCAAGCTTTTACCTTTACTGAACGATCGATAAAGGAGGGGGGGTCTTTTTAGAGTGGGGGAAACAAAAAAAGTTACAATGCTGTATTTTAGAATACGAACTGTAGTCTTCTCGCCAGATAAATGTCGTCGGAATGTTATAACTAAAAACACGACGTATATTAATATGAGACACTTTTAAGTCATCCTATACGTATTCACACCTCCGACGATAGTTGTACGGATATTCCACTTCGCTGAATATTGTTACAGTACGGTTTTGATTGCATGAACGACTTCAGCTGAATATCTTACTGATAATACGTATCAAACAATCGTTATCCTTCTAATAAAGAATAGGGCATTCTGGA
The DNA here is from genome assembly GCF_000517525.1 of Limulus polyphemus. Classification (NCBI taxonomy): domain Eukaryota; kingdom Metazoa; phylum Arthropoda; class Merostomata; order Xiphosura; family Limulidae; genus Limulus; species Limulus polyphemus. The sequence continues at coordinate 62,667 of NW_013666493.1, forward strand.
TAGATGTATAATATTCGCTAATATTATTTTTCTACGAAATGTTAAATAAAAATAATATGTGATATTTGTGTGGCATATTTTCCTAAGGCATTCTGGGTAAACATATGATATTCGTGAGGCATACATTTTCCACATTATTCCGGGCATAAAAATTGTATGATGATCATAACTTATAATTTTTCAAGGGCATTCTGAGTACAAATGATATATAATATTCGCGAGGCATAATTTTTCAAGAGCATTCTGGATATAAGTAATGTAAAGTATAATTTTCTTGAGCATTCTGGGTATAATTGTGATATTTAAGAGCCATAATTTTTCCAGCACATTCTAGATGTGAATAATATGATATTCATGAGGCATAATTTTTCAAGGGCATTCTGGGTATAATTGTGATATTTAAGAGGCATAATTTTTCCAGTACATTCTAGATGTAAATAATATGATATTCGAGAGGTATAATATTTTCAGGGCATTTTGAGTAAAGATAATGTTTGACATTTGTTAAGTTTCAAATTGTTTGAAATGATTTACAAGCTTGTATTTTATTATGTTTCTTATTCCTTTATTTTAACTTTTAAACCTCTAATTATTAGAAATACACTGTAAGTTTGATATCTGTACACTGTGTGTGTGTGTGATTCTGCACTTATAAAAACAAACCAACAGGAACAGAACATTGAATACGTTATATCTCAAGTGACTGGTTCGAACACCGTTATCTACTCACGTGAGGTGAAATATAGATATTGAACATATCTATACTTTTAACAACGTCTCGTGGTGGGTTAACGGTTAGTTTACGGAGTTACAACGCTAAAAATTCGTGGTTTTAAATACGTTTAAGTAGCGTAACATTTAACTATTTTACTGCGTAGTTGGACAGATTAGTAACACACCTACATAGTTTAACTCTCTCTCTTTCCCAACTTTCAATATGCGCATGCGATTAAGGTTTTCAAGTGAAATACTTACATTTCACGAGCAAAACAATCCGCGGAATCACGCATTGCATGAAGGGTTCCATTAAAGTATGGGTATGATCACGTACTAACCTCGCTGGCTTGGCGTGTCTGGGATATAGTTCAAATACCGCCGTATCTAAAGGAAATCAATCAGGCTAAACTTGAGACAGAAACTACACGCACAAACTTTACATTTTCACTACACTAGGGGTCTGAAGTTTTACAGTAAGTCTGATCTGGAGATCAGTCGACATGTTGAGTCTTGGTTGTTGAATTCATTTTACACGGAAAACTGTCATTGGCCAAACGTTTGTTTTTTTTCAATTACTGCCCCCCCCCCCCGTTTAAAATGATCATTTTTCTTTAAAACGTTTAATTTGTTATCGTATCTAGACCTTACAAACTACATTTAGGAAAAACACATTTTTTTAATTCAATTATCTATTATTTTGACATTTTTAAGCACATATTTTAATTGGGGTTGTTGATTAAATTGTTGTACGTGTTTTATCATTGTTGGTTTTGCTCTATTCGTTCTTCTCTTTAGATAAACGTGACTTGGTATGTGGTTATTTTCTGTTATTAATTACCACTCTTTGTTTTACGAATATGAGCCAACTTCTATAGCTTATTGGCTTTAGAAATATCGATACCGTAGGTGACACAACAGTGTTGATAAAAGCCAAAAATGACGATGTCTAAACATGTAAGCTTATTGTGTGAAGATTGAATAGATTAGAAGCACAAACTTTTCCGACTGACTTTGAGAGAAGCCTTCAAGCGTTTCGTGTTAGAATAATTTAATTATGACTTGTATTAAAATAAGATTTTCGGGAAACTTACTCCAAATCAGTATACCGACCACATATATAAATCTTGGTGCAATGTCATGTCATCTAATAAATAATTAGCTGATATCAATAATAAGATGATATCACGTTGCACCAAGATTTTTACAGGTTGTAAATATTGCAACATGGACTAGATTCTAATTCATCTTGGAACATCTTACGAACTATAACCTTGAACATCTTATGATATTAATTGATTAAAACAAATATAGGTATGTGTATGAACGAGCCAGTTTTTGTTGTTTTTTAACTATTTAGCTAAGACTAAAAGCTGAACGGCTGAGTCTTAGCTCTATATCTGCTCTAGACGTTCGTCTACCGACACCTGCTCTACACGAGAAGGAAGCCGGGAACATTGACTGTGACTACGAACGAACCGGAGAATCTGGTATATTGATTGTTCAGCCGATACCCAACTCTCGTATATCAACGAAAGTAGGCTCAACTGTGATTATGGAATAGTATACAATACATATTGGCTTGATCGATGTTTGTTCTTGTCAAGGTTAGCTCGCATTTACTGGAATTTCAATGTGATCGCAGGTGGAGAATGCATCAGTATAGGTCTGGTAATGACTCTCCAGTCAATTCCATGATGTAATTACATTATTTAAATGGGAAAACCTTTGGATTACAGTTGTGTAAAACTCAGTAACTGCGTTGGTACACTTTTTTATTTATTCGGATTCCTGATACTCTGGTTATACAAACATCATTCCGCCCGCTTAGTAAGACATCAATATCATAAGCTTTATGGGTCATGTTGTTTAATGATAGTTGATTATTTGTTAATAGAAAAAATTATTTTATAGACCTAACAGAAAATAATTATATATCTTACACTCCTGTCGGTTTCGCATTATTTATACATTTTTTACACGTTTCGTGTTCTATTACACTTTTTTTACACTTCTACAGATTTCGCGTTTTACTACACATTTTTACACCTCTACAGATTTCGCCTTCTATTATGCATCTTTTACACTTTTACATTTTATAAGACCGCACCCCTGTGGCTCAACAGTAAGTCAGTGGACTTATAATGCTGAAAATTGGGTTTCGAAACCCGCGGTGGGCATAGTACAGATAGTCCATTGTGTTTCTTTGCGCTTTACAACAAAATAGAACAGTCTGTATGATGTACTACGTACGAATATCTATCCTTTACAATACATACACAGTTGAATTTTACTCTGATTTCTTTTAACGCATTTATACATATGTGCTGTTTTACCACCAAATTAGCTACTTGTTTTTTACATCATGTTCGGTAATTTTATGATTTTGCTTCTTACGACATCGAGCGTAAAGAACTGATCAAATAAGATTGATGTAATCCCTCATTTTCTATGTGAAAATACACAATAGAGAACTCCAGCTTTAAATAACGGGATTGAGTGCAGCATTGATGGTATGTTTGTTTAGATTTGTTTGTGTGACTCGAGTGTTAATACGGACAGTCTGAATCCCCGTCACTGAACATGCTTGCCCTTATAGTTGTAGAGGCGTAAAAGTTTGATAGTCAATCCCACTATTCATTGGTAAAAGAGTAGCCTAAGTGTTGGCGGTGGGTGGTGTTAACTAGCCGCCGTCCCTCTAGTCTATCGCTGCTAAAGTAGGGACGACTAGCGCAAATAGCCTTTGAGTAGCTTAGCGCGAAATTCCAAACAAAGCAAACAACTACGGACAAACAAACATTCACGAATCCACAAACAGTTTGGATGCATAAATAAATAATTTTCGTAAAATGTGTTTAAAAAGCCGTATTCCATTAGTAATTCTGGGATTAAATGTTTAGCGTCAAAATGCAGCTAACACACTTTACACCTTCTTCTAAGCTATTCACTTTCTTTCCATACATCGTTAACCTCTTTCGGCAGTACATCCTGGTGTGTGTGTCATTTGGTAAAATATACGTTTTTGGTAAGGATGGTATAGTTTCAGTGTACCTCTTATCCATTTAGTAAGTCATTGTATTTTGGTTTAGTATTTGTTTGTCTGTTTTAGAGCAAAGCCACATTGGCCTATCTGCTGAGTCCACCGGAGGACCTGTTTAGTAAATCAGCGCAGACAGAACAAATAATCATATGGAGAACAAGAAGCGGAACTAAAATAAACCATCAACTTTTCTGGCACTTCCACTATTTTTTGTTCATACATCTTTCTGTACGGTATAGCTGAGACAGATATTTAATCTTTGATATTCTTGACCATGTATCTACTGCTAGAATTCCTCTCCATCTTGAGGTTCCTCCTCAATTAGATGCATATTTGCCTTTCTGCATTTCTTAACTTGTGTTCATTTAAAGACAAGTGCTTGAAATTCACTTTAGCACATCGTTTACAACGATGCCAACTACTTCAGTATTTTGATGTTTTATGAAGGCAATTTTCGTACAATTTTTATTTCACGAAGCATTCTTTCCAGTCTAGTTTTGTTACCGCGCTTGGATCCACAAATGTCTCTGCTACACCAGTAAAAGCTAGTCAGGGCAAGAGAGGTGGGAGCCATTCAAACCCCTGTAGGGCCGCAATGGAGATACGGCATACGTTAGATCATACTGGTCGGTTGGGATGTACTAGGCCTATCATTACGGGCGCCACTTTTCCATCACTATATAATTTGTGTCGATTACATAGGCAGCTGACACTAGCCTCATTCTCAGGTTTTTCCTGACTGAAATGCTTGTTCATGAACGATATTCTTGGTTCTGTCTAACACATCCTGTTGCTGTAAATCCTAGGTGTGTCGAAGAAGGTAGGCGAATCCTTTCCTTCTTTGCCCATCAGTTGGTGAGATTGTTCGTGGTAAAGTCACTTGCACGAGATAACCCGTACTGCGAGGGTCAAGTGTCACAATTAAACCAGCCAGACCTACCTACTGCGCAGTAAGTGGCCAGTAAGAAAACAGATCAGAATTATTTAGTTACTGAATTTTTGAAATGTATTATTAACAATAATACCGGTGTTTTACGCTTCATGTTTGAGCTTTTCTTACCTAGATTACTGTCAATGATATCATACTTCAGGGGATATTCCTTTTAAAATAATAAGCAAGAACATTGTTAAAATAAATCAATGATGCGTTCTACTTGCAGGCGCTGTTTCTCTCTTCAAACCAGCAGCTTCAGGAACAACCAGTTGAAGTCCTTTTAAAGAACACCGTTTTTTTTCTTCTTCTTCTGTTGTTTATATCATATAGATTTATTATGTTAACTAGGTTTACCAAAGTCATATCTCATTAGTGGATTAATAATAGTAAATTTGACTTTGAAACTATGCTAGTTTACTTTTTTACTCATCCAACAGTTTTACGTTGTTGCTCATCCAATAGTTTTCAATTATGACTCATTCAAAACTTCTTCAATCAGTAGTTTTATTTTGTTACTGGCTCAACAATGTTTACTTTATTGCGCAGCAACAATGTTACTTTATTTTGTCACTTTTCCAACAATTGTTTTATCTCTCTTTTACTTTGTTACTCATACTAATAATTTTACCTTGCTGGTCTTGAACAATTACACAACTTACACACATTATCGCAGCATGAACCAATATTGCTTGTAGTAAAGACTATTAAACGCATTACTAAGTATGTTATACCAGGTTCTAAATTGAAACCGCAGTTCACCAATTAAGCTAACAAGCTGCTTGATGCAGAGAAGAATGAAATTTAAAGTGATTATGATTACTTCAATTTTAAATCGAAAATATAGTGGATTTTGAAAATAATATCTGTAAACAAAAAAGTCAATGAATACTACACTGCTCACCCCCCCCCCACCCCCCCCACCCCAAAAAAAACCCAAACAAACAGTTTATATCACTCTACTATTATTAAGTTCGGGAACTGTGTTAACAAAGTATAAATATTAAATAGTACGTTAATAAACTTGAAGGAAGATGTAAACTGTTATAACTTAGCTGCCTGATAAAATACCATATCGTCGTCATAGATACACCACAGGATAAGTTCTGACGTGTTTTTTTATCATTTTATGTTTGCTGAACGTCTACAGTTTGATGACGTGGAAGTCACATGATAACTTTCACAAAGTGAAGATTTACTCAGTGCTTAAAAAACTACAAAATTATTTCACATTTTCGTGTAACTTCTTTTTTTCTTCTCAGAAACTGGTGAGTCGATGGATAAAATTTATTCAAACGCCTTATTTGCGTCGCATTTGCTTTGCTTTTTAAGGTGTCCATCGTGTTATTAATGTGTACACGTTATTCACGGCCACTTGAAATGTTGTTAGATGAGAGTGGTCTGGATTTCCCGTCACAAGAACATCTGCCGTTGTTTGATTGGTATTTTGCATAGTGTACTCAGGGTTGCTTTTGTTTAACGTTTGCATAGTGTACTTAAGGTTGCTTTTGTTTGGCGTTAACTCTTACTCTTCTTACTCTCGTTTCTAAAGACGATCTTTGCGATAATTTAATCTTGAATAAACTGTTTGGTTCTTACCTAGTCGTGTTATTTTTACCTTAAAGGTCTAGCGTTAGTGGCTCCTTATGTCTGCCAAGAATAAACTGTCTTATCCTCCCGTCCTACTTTGAATAAAACAAGGATAACATTTTTCTTCCTAACTTCTTACTTCAAATAAAACACCTGATTATTATTTTGCCCTAAGACAGGGCATGACATTGTAGTTAGCATGTCGAGCTGCTTATCGAAGGGTCCGAAGTTCGTGACGCGATACCACTTTCAGTTGTGAGCGCGTTATAAAAGTGATAAGCTTGACAAAACCTTTGTTGCGGCGGTTTTTGCTGACTAGTTGTCTTCCCTCAGGTTAGTGGGTCAAAAGTAAAGGCGGCTAATACCTGAACTCTAGGCAGAGGTCTCTAACCTGGCCGTTCTTGCCCACGTGTGTATAAAGTGGTATTCATATAGAAAAGCCCACTTCCAGCCATAATCTGTAGTGGCGGTCTGGCTCCTGCTTTCGACTAACTAAACAATCTTGTGGTGTACACATCACGATTACCAAACTTATGTTGTTTTTCATGTGTTATATAACTTGTGTTGTTTTTCACGTGTTATATAACTTGTGTTATTTACATATTACTGGAGATTGTAGGCTGCAGACCTTATCTCGTTGTAGTGTGTTGGAAGTCCTGTAACGCTTTACAGAAAGCCACAAGGTGTCCACGTCATATATAGCGTACCTTGGTCACATTATGAGTAAACCTTAAACATTGTTACGGATATTTTTTAAAACGGAAGTGGAATTATTTGGATTTAGTTGCAGTTTCTATCCGCTATGACGTCGGAATAGAGAAAATATACAAGTTTTGTTAAATGATCCGTTACAAGGGCTTTGTTATTTTAAGCCCAGGGATTACTAGCACTTATTTGTTTGGGAAGTTAGTGTGTTAAATGTTAAAGCGGACAGTAATACAAATCGAGTGAGTCAGTATTTTGTTAAATACAAGATGTGTCTTGTGTTCGGTTGGTTTAAGGTGTCCCTTGTGTTCGGTTGGTTTAAGGTGTCCCTTGTGTTCGGTTGGTTTAAGGTGTCCTTGTGTTCGGTTGGTTTAAGGTGTCCTTGTGTTCGGTTGGTTTAAGGTGTCCCTTGTGTTCGTTGATTTAAGATGTCCCTTGTATTCGGTTGGTTTGTTACGTTATATTTATATTCTTGATATCATCATCTATCTGCTCTTCTCATTTATCTGTATCCTCGCTGGCTTCAGTAAATTGTCTGGAAAGGTTGAACAGTTTACAACTGATGTGTGTATGATTAACTCAGTCTATACAAGACCTTCTATTGTAGAACAAGCAGTTTTATATGTTGTGGTAATAATGTTAAGCTTATTAAACGTGGACTTTACGCTGTTGATTTTAAGAACCAATCATCCTAAGTTTGTAGGTGTAATTATGCTCCGTTAAGTAACGAATTTACTATCCGATCTGGGTCAATACACTTGTGATGCTCATATTACTGGTTATCAAACCCAACCTTGTTTTAATTTTCGGTCTTTACGACCTATTATAAATGCGATTTTAACGTAAATTAGTTGTTTTTTTTATAGGTTATATGTAATAATCTTATACGACTGTTCTTCAAGACGTTTCTTTGTAGAACGTTACTTGTTCTATTAACATCTTTCCTATATTTCATTTAATGATGGCTAGATCATAGCTCCCAAATTTCTAAACTTTGGAATTGCTGATCAAAAGAGGATGATAAAACACTTGTAGACAGAAGAGGACGATAACAAACTTGTAGACGGAAGAGGATGATAAAACACTTGTAGACAGAAGAGACGATAACAAACTTGTAGACAGAAGAGGATGATAACAAACTTGTAGACAGAAGAGGATGCTAACAAACTTGTAGCTGATGCATAACCACTGCAATATTGTAAGAAATAAAAACTACAATATACAATAAGTGGTACCTTTGATGTTAACTAATGCTGATACATAACCACTGGAATATTGTAAGAAATAAAAACTACAATATACAATAAGTGGTACCCTTGATGTTAACTACTGGAATATATAAGAACTATAAAATATAACTAGAGGTTTCCTCTAACATCCATACACACAGTACAATTACCATAAAGCTAATATGTCTTAGAATCATAAAGAAAACTACTGAAATCTTTAACGACCATGAAGTATACGGCTACCAATGTTGAAAAAATAGAAACTGCCACGAAAACGACGTTAATTTACAGTGAGTTGTGGTGATAAATTGTATCGAAGAAAATGAATGTCAAGCAAACATTTGATATCCTGAGATTTTTCTGAATGATACTTCTCGGTGTTCTTTCAGACAAGCACACGGTAAAGAAATATTACACAGTGAAACAAAAAAGAGCTTAGATTTACACAAGAGGTTTCGAAGGCAACCAATCTGATGTATAATGGTTGGAGACGGCTTGAATGGGTAATGAAGAAAACTTAATATAAGTTTAACATAACAGCAAATGTACAACGTTTCGACAAGGTTTTGTCATCATCAGGTACATCTGATGTAACATACTGTTACGACAGCGGAAGTCACGTGACTCTGGTAACACGTGATGAGTTTCTAGAAGGATCATGAATTGTCCTGGCAACAAGTCTACAAGTGTTTTATCATCCTCTTCAGTCTACAAGTGTTTTATCATCCTCTTCAGTCTACAAGTTTTTTATCGTCCTCTTCCGTCATTAGTTAACATCAAGGGTACCACTTATTGTATATTGTAGTTTTTATTTCTTAC
>NW_013666493.1:72694-80960 GCF_000517525.1 Limulus polyphemus
CTTACATATCGTGCTACACCACATAAACACTACATCAATGTTTATGTGGTGTAGCACGATATGTAAGACTGTTATACAAACGTTTCATCAACGTTTGTATAACAGTCTTACATATCGTGCTACACCACATAAACATTGATGTAGCGTTTGTATGACAGTCTTACATATCGTGCTACACCACATAAACATTGACACATTATAGATCTCTCCACACATTATACGTGTCAGTTATATGTGTGTTGTAACTAAGGTACAACCGAGACAACTGACACATTATAGATCTCTCCACACATTATACGTGTCAGTTATATGCTTATCTTCGTTCTCTTTCAAGTTGATTTGTTTGTTTGTTGTTAAGCGCAAAGCTACACAATGGACTATCTGTGGTGCGCCCACTACGGGTATCGAAATCCGATTTTTAGCGTTGTAATCCCTCAATCTTACCGTTTAGCCACTAGACGGCTTTCATGTCGAAAAAAAATGTAATTTTACACCTACCTTTAGCACCAGGATTTCCAGTGATATAGTGTAAAGTATGAAGCATATTTGGTTATATACGACAACAAATCTGAATATTGCGATATAATAAACATACCTCGTACGTTTGAAATGGCACGTGAGAAGCATAACACAAAAGGTAAAGTCATTTCTATAATAATACCTTATTACTGCTTTGTATTAGAGAGAAACAATAGAGATTAGAAAATTAAATGAGGTTTTCTAACTACACGTACATAACACAAAATATTTGTCATAATCAGATTTATTCAGACACTCCTTGTACGAAGACGTGAAATAATCACACATTTTGAGATTCAAATTACCTTATTTGTAAATGTTGGTCTTCTGGTGTTGAGAGTAAAAACAATTACAGTTTATGATAATAGGATATTAACATAATTTATTAGCTCACTTACCAAGATACCGCCCCATCTCACTGCGCATGCTCCCTGTGGCAAGAATCAGAACTAATACATTTTAGAGTCGTTAGAATAAGGAGGGCCAAAGTTCATACATTGCATTTAGGTTCACCCTTTCTTTATAAATAACCTAAATATTACGTATTTAGATGATCGCATGTGCTGCAGTAAGAAACCTGTTTAAGTTAGGTTTATATCGTATTATTGTATGAGCATAAACTTTATTTGGTATTTTAACCTGCATGAACGGAACCGTTGTCGACATATTGGCTAAACGGCCATGTCAAAGATCCTGGAATTTTTAATTGCTGACCAAAGGGAGGGAAAGCAATTAGCAATGACCGCCGCCTGCTCGGTTAATTAACGAATAGCGGGATTGATTGCCGCTTTGATAGTGTGCTCATAGCGGAAAGTACGGAAAAAATCATGGGTTCGAACCGTGGATGTTCTGATCTACAACCCAGCACAATAACAACTATACTAGGCCACGCCCGGTTCGTGAACATGAAAACTATGATCATCACGAAAAGGAAAAGCGTCTGTGTTGTTTTCTTACATGTTTCACCATGAAGGGTTTTTTCTTAAGATATTTCGTTCCTTCCATGTTACATTGTAAGATATTATTAACATTATAAAGTCCCTAAAGAATGAAATACTGCTCACGAGTCATTCCAGCGAACTGCCGTATACTATCACAATTGCAGGATCTTTAAACCACTGACAGAAGCCTCTGGTGTGTGTGTGTTTTTACTTATAACTAGCGAACTGCTGGACCGATTGTCACCAAACCCTAGGTCTACCTGGGAGTGACTTGGGGGGGGAGGTTCAATGTTTGAATCTCATCCCATATGTCACCCCCGAGAGCCTCTGTAATTTCCCCGTTCGACGTGTCTGCTTATAACTAGCGAATTGCTGGACCGATTGTCACCAAACCTGGCATGTACCCTTATAACCCCCAGGGGTGACATGGGTGGTTCGGTGTTTGGATCTTACTTCTCGTGTACTCTGTCTTCCCCGTGTGTTTAACACAGCATTTTATTAAAAGGCATTTCGTCACAATAATAAAAACACTACATCATTGTAACTAAGGTACAACCGAGACAACCACATATAACTGACACGTATAATGTGTGGAGAGATCTATAATGTGTCAGTTGTCTCGGTTGTACCTTAGTTACACACACATATAACTTGACACGTATAATGTGTGTAACACGTATAGTTCTGATAAGAACTATAACATATTTGATGAGTGTAATTGTTATCACCTGTCGATATTTGATGTGTGATACGATTTTTAATAAGGTGGCAACATCTGATGTGTTACGGTTCTTGTTAGGTGTCAGCACCTGATGTGTTACGGTTCTTGTTAGGTGTCAGCACGTGATGTGTGTTACGGTTCTTGTTAGATGTCAGCACCTGATGTGTGTTACGGTTCTTGTTAGGTGTCAGCACCTGATGTGTTACGGTTCTTGTTAGGTGTCAGCACGTGATGTGTTACGGTTCTTGTAAAGTGTCAGCACGTGATGTGTGTTACGGTTCTTGTAAGGTGTCAGCACGTGATGTGTGTTACGGTTCTTGTTAGGTGTCAGCACGTGATGTGTGTTACGGTTCTTGTAAAGTGTCAGCACGTGATGTGTGTTACGATTCTTGTAAAGTGTCAGCACGTGATGTGTGTTACGGTTCTTGTAAGGTGTCAGCACGTGATGTGTGTTACGGTTCTTGTAAAGTGTCAGCACCTGATGTGTTACGGTTCTTGTAAAAAAGTGTCAGCACCTGATGTGTTACGGTTCTTGTTAGGTGTCAACACTTGATGTGTGTTGCGTTGTTTATTAAGTATTATTAGCTGATAAAAAGCACAACAGGCGTCAGATGTGCTCATTTAAATTACAGGTTGTTGAACAGCATTGACATATCTATTATTTTAATAATATATCGCTTACAAGTCTTAGGTCAGCGTTAGTAACATTTCAGACGTTGTTAAATCTCTTGATTTTACCACAGCTAGAGTCCTTTGACTGTTTTTATGCAAGACTGGCAGTTCGGACTCCGAATTATAAATAAACAAGCCAATACGGCTACTGACCAATAGACAAAAGTCTTTAAAATAGCTGAAGTAGTTTCAACCTCTTCACGACCTCTGACCTCCGAACCGATACTGCCCCTATGATTTCTCAGCGTTACATTTAAATATTCCTTCAATCACTGCACGAATATTTCTTAAAAAAATAAATATCCAGGGCAAAACAAATTGATTATTAAAATCGTCGTAATACGGTACTTTAGTAAATCAACGACTGTTTGAATGTATTTGAATATTTTACATTATTCTGTACAAAGTTTTCGAATGACTCTTCTCTTAGAGCTTTTAGTCACGTGTTTATTCGCCTAATCTTGGATGTGTGACTTCAGTAGTGGTGAGTCACATGATCCTTCACCTATTCTTGGGTGTGTGACTTTAACAGCGGTGAAATAATAGGAGCGCATTTAAGAGATTCATACACTGTCTTGTGACTTTGGAAGTCGGTGTGTTGTTTCTGAACTTAGGTAAATTATGAAAGAAGTGTGTAAACTTCGTTGTATATAAAACCCCTTCGCTCTTTAAATAAAACATAAAAGTTGGGTTAAGATTACGTATTATGTTGGGCCAACTTTAATCCTCAAATTACCGCCTTGTTTAAAATCTTCCATTTTCTGAGTGAGATACACGAAATACCTGACTAAGCCTTCGGTGGATTAATTAAAGTATTGAATATATTCTATATTATATATGGATCTAATCGGCAATTCTAGGGTTAAGATACTGAACAAATCCAAAGTGTTTTGTGAAGCGCCATCTTGTTCTAAAGTTGATAATCATAACGATCGGAGGAGCGATGATGTATAAAGCGTCAGTGGTAATAATAACTGTAGTAATCGTTCAGGTTTTAACATAAATCTGATTGTTATAAGACGTTGCAACGGTTAAAAACATTTGTCTTGTAAGAAGTTTTTTAACAACTAAATAAATATCTTCCTAACCCATTTTTATCCACAACAGCCTAAGATAAGTGGCGTTAAAAATGAAACAAATAAAAGTAGAACCAGAAAAAAACTACCCGTGTATCGATTCTCCTTGACATTTTATTTTTCACATATCTACGCTAAAACGTTAAGTTAGAAATTTAATTCCAAAGTGTTACTTAGTGCGGGAAAAAAAAAGATATTTTTCATATGGCGTGACTAATAGACGCAGACACCCGCATGAGAAGTCGGCTTTTTTTTAAGTTTTTTTTTTTTTTTCTTCTTTTAATTTCTGAGAAGAGAAAGTTATCGTTGAAGTGTTGAGACGTCGTCCAATCCGTTAGTTAGATAAAGGCAGGACCTTTCATTGTTAATACATGCAGATAACAAGAACTAAGGAGGCTGGCTGTCTTAGAAACAGCTGGATAAAATCGAGAAAACTGTGAGAGTGCTCCAAGTACGAAATTTGAATTGCTGTATTCACCACACACACACACACACACACACACTGGAAACAGAAACGGACAGTAGAAAGCACGAAAGTAGTCATTACGAACGCGCGCGCGTGTGTGTGTGTGTGTGTGAGAGTGAGTACAGGAGCAGAGATTTCCCACAAAACAGAAGGTAGCAATGTACCTCGTTCGCAAAAACTTCCACGGTCGATATCAAGAAACGCGTACTTGTACTTAAATGGCTCCACGCCCAGTTTTAAGTGTCAATTTACGAGCACCTGGTGATGTCATATCAGCACTTTACAGGCATGTTCTCAGCCATAAAGTGACGTATACGCTCTTGTCACAAGTTCTTCATGAATGTAGGGCCCAAGTCAAAAACTTTTTAATGACAAAAACTAGTCAGGCATTGTTTCGATATCCTTAATCAACTAGAAATTTATTAAACCAAATTAATTTGTTTGTTTTTTTTCGGTGTTCTGTTACCCATACTAATAGACACACATCCTCCGAATTACGTCATAGTACAGTTAATATGTTTAATAAAAGGATTTCCTGCTTTAGTCAGAAGTGATAGCTTAATGAAACATCACCGTGTTAGTGTGTAGATATATAAGGATTCTCTTTTCTAACTATACTCACCTGGCCCGGCATGGCCAGGTGGATAAGGCGCTCGACTCGCAATCTGAGGGTCGCGGGTTCGAATCTCCGTCCCACCAAACATGTTCGCCCTTTCAGCCGTGGGGGCGTTATAATGTGACGGTCAATCCCACTTTTCGTTGGTAAAAGAGTAGCCCAAGAGTTGGCGGTGGGTGGTGATGACTAGCTGCCTTCCCTCTAGTCTTACACTGCTAAATTAGGGACGGCTAGCGCAGATAGCCCTCGTGTAGCTTTGCGCGAAATTCAAAAACAAACTATACTCACCATTCAAGACACAATGATTGTAGTTTGGCAGGGTCTACTTTTTGGCACTAATTTACTACTGCAGTTCCCAAACATAATATTAATCTAGTATTTCCACTCAAATTGGTAAATACAGAAACCAAAAAGACCTTTCTGTCGTGAATTTGCTCCAAGGTTTTTTGTCTTTTTCCTGTCTCCAACTAGACATGTATCAGTGTTAAAGGTGAGGTAATTTGTTGAATTTCCGCAAACGACTTGCGTCTATAATCCAATGCGCAGATAATTCATATCCTACTGGCTATGTGTTTGTGTATGAACACGCGCATGCACGGATACATCTTATAGTTGCAGTGAATTCATATTTGAATCTCACGTGACTGCGGTACAATCGTGATCGCCATGTCTTTATATAGGCTTGAATTATCATGTTTATGTATAGAGAAATACAGTTTTAGTAAGTGGAACTACTGTTAAACGGGATGAATATCGTCTGCAATTAAAGATAACTGTCTTATCTCATAACACACAGCTCAGCGGCAAGCTTGAGAGCTTATAATGCATAAAATCGGCGTTCGATCCCGGCTGTGGACACAGCACTAATAATCCATTGTGCAGCTTTGCGGTTATCAATAAACAAAGAAAATTTATCTATAGCATGTTTCTTTCTTCAACAACAATAAAAAATCACACACAAGTTCTTCATAACAGCAGCGCGGTTCAAACTTGAAACATCTGTATCACACGCCATACGTGGACAAAGCATGCAGTTCTAATGACCAATGACACTTTTCAGTGAAGTAGTTGTATTTCCTATGACTAGACAGAATTACCAACGACAACCGACTTTTGATTTTTCGTTAGTAAATTGGGAATATCCGAAGATTCGATTGGACAAAAGGTTTTCAAATATTATATTGTATTATATTGAATTGTGAATCAAAAGACCGATGGTTTAAAGGACTGTGGGAAAAATATTATACCAGATCAATTTCTTCAGGTAATGGAACATTCGGTTCCATCGGTTAGCGCCTCAAGTTGTTGCTAAATGTGTATTGATGGGGGAGGCTGATACCACTCAAAGCTACAGTTCTCATCTGGTCATAATATAGGCTTTGTTTCGTGATATGATCTGATGCGTGTTTTATTTCTGTAGTTCAGCAGTTTTAGGAGTAATTTTTATGATGCATGCGCCTTTTACAAGCCGACGAAGAATACTTATAATTTTACTTACCGTTAGACCTTAGTGTTAGTTAGACCTATTGCATTTTTAAACACTATATTCTTAATCTAGTCCATTAGAGGTTTTCAAGAATCAGCGTTAGGAGTAATTTTGTTTGTACACCTTGTGTATATATAACACATTACAGTTTTTACAGCAAAAGTCTGCGTACTCGACACCAAGTTATGTGTGTTGTAACTAAGGTACAACCGAGACAACTGACACATTATAGATCTCTCCACACATTATACGTGTCAGTTATATGTGTATTGTAACTAAGGTACAACTTAGACAACTGACACATTATAGATCTCTCCACACATTATACGTGTTAGTTATATGTGTGTTGTAACTAAGGTACAACCGAGACAACTGACACATTATAGATCTCTCCACACATTATACGTGTCAGTTATATGTGTGTTGTAACTAAGGTACAACCGAGACAACTGACACATTATAGATCTCCAAAAGTTCTTGTTAAGTGTCATCACTTAATGTGTGTTACGGTTATTGTTAAGTGTCATCACTTAATGTGTGTTACGGTTATTGTTAAGTGTCGTCACTTAATGTGTGTTACGGTTATTGTTAAGTGTCGTCACTTAATGTGTGTTACGGTTATTGTTAGGTGTCAACACCTGATGTGTGTTACGGTTATTGTTAGGTGTCAACACCTGATGTGTGTTACGGTTATTGTTAGGTTCAACACCTGATGTGTGTTACAGTTATTGTTAGGTGTCAATATTTGACGCTTGATACCGTCTTTTGTTAGGTGTTAATATTTGACGCTTGTTACGTTTTTTGTTTTTTAACAGGTGTCAATATACGATATTTGTAACGGCTCTTATCATATGTCAATATCTAATGTGTTGCGATTCTTATCAGTTGTGAAGATCTTATGCGTGTAGCTGTTATAATCAGGTGTCAAATATTCCTTTTTTATTCCCACATCTACACACACTTCAGAACCGTTTAGGAGCAATCACTACAATAATAAGCTCGAATTGAAAAACACAGTTTTCCGACGGTCATGGAAAATTGTATAATCCAGGGAATATGACTAATGGAATATTTTGAGAACTATGAAAGAAAGTAAAAGTGTTTGAATTTTCTGCATGGCGAGGAGATCTAACACAAAAATAACTGAACATTAAAACAACTAAGAATGGTTAAACTGGTAGCTAGCGGTATCCCTGAACAATAAACATAACTACTGGAATATTGTAAGAAATAAAAACATTAGTTAACATCAAGGGTACCACTTATTGTATATTGTATATCAGTAATATTGCAGTAGTTATGTTAACATCAAGGGTACCACTTATTGTATATTGTAGTTTTTATTTCTTACCTAATGCTGATGCATAACCACTGGAATATTGTAAGAAATAAAAACTACATTGTACAATAAGTGGTACCCTTGATGTTAACTAATGCTGATGCATAACCACTGCAATATTGTAAGAAATAAAAACTACAATATACAATAAGTAGTACCCTTGATGTGAACTAATACTGATACATAACTACTGCAATATTGTAAGAAATAAAAACTACAATATACAATAAGTGGTACCCTTGATGTTAACTAATACTGATACATAACCACTGCAATATTGTAAGAAATAAAAACTACAATATACAATAAGTGGTACCCTTGATGTTAACTAATACTGATACATAACCACTGCAATATTGTAAGAAATAAAAACTACAATATACAGTAAGTGGTACCCTTGATGTTAACTAATACTGATACATAACTATTG
>NW_013666493.1:81772-86198 GCF_000517525.1 Limulus polyphemus
CGACTTAGTTTGAGTGTAAAATTCAAATATGGATATATTTACGACGAATTTCTATCGTCAAACGGCAATATGGAATGAGTGTTCTTTCCGCACGCTGTATTTTAACACCACGATCAATTGGACACATTTACGAACTTATTTTAACTGCTGTTCTTGTATTTCAGTAGCCTATACGATCACCTAATCCTAATTATTAATTAATAACTAAACAGCTGGTTAGAAAACTTTCGTGCCGTTTTTCGATTTTCATGTTCTTTGTTCAGTAGCGTGTGAAAAGGTTTAATGTTTCCAAATAACTTTATTTTTCAGTAGTGAATTTTGATAACAATTCCAGAGAAATGTTAATGGGAAAATCGAAAGTATATATTATCGTCTAAGGATTTCTTTGATATACGAGGTGTAATAGTAAGCAAGTTTAAATGTGTATACATTGGTTTAATGCAGGCTAGATTGATAATTATTATACGACTAAAAGTTGTATCTGATATTGATTTAAAGAGTTGTTTGATTTCGCCGGAAATTTTACGAAACACGTTTTTTTTTTGTCAGTTAAAAACATAAAATATTCATTTACATTTACAAATTATTGAAAAGTATAAATTGGTCTAGGGGGGCGGGCATTAAGATTTAACAATTTGTTTGCTTTTTGAGAATTTATTTTAAATACTTTGTTAACTTCTTTACTTAATCTATTCAAAGCAGTGGCGTTTTTTTAAGAATTTTATATTGGGGGATTAAGATTTAACATTTTGTTTACTTTTTGAGAATTTATTTTAAATACTTTGTTAACTTCCACAAATACTATGTGTGAGTTGACACAATTGCTTTCTTTGTGTGTGTTCTTTTTGTTGATCATGTAAACTCCTCTTGCTTTTGTTCCAGACGTATGAAGTTTAAAGGCAGTAATAAAGATGATTTCTTTTCGTGCGTTTGAACTACATTATATAAAAAAGTAATGGCGGTGATAAATGAAATACCTCTTTATTATTTTCTTTGCCGAATTAATTTCGAATTGAAGATACACTGTATTTGTAAGTATATTTAAGTGCCAATAGAGGGTGCTGAATAAGAAAATAGCCAGTTCTAGTGGAAAACAGTACTTCACCAGCTCTTGGCTGAGGAAAATTGAAATGTGGTAATTAGTAAAAAAATGTTATATATTACCAAATTAGAGCTAGTTTCTCTTACGTTATGCCTGAATACCCCCCCTCCCCCGATACCCTTTGTGGGCAGAGCACAGATAGTACATTGTGTAGCTTCGTGCTTAACTTCATACATACAAACAGTAGCAGTAGTAACTATGTAAATGTTATATTTCTCTTTAAAAAAAATAAACATTTTCTAACAAACATTATGGATTCTTCCAAATATAACATTCCATCATATAGTATTTTGAAATTAAAGAAATTTTGTTTCTTTTGCGATTAGTTCTGAACACTGAACGTGTTGTATACGCATACATAAACAAACTCCTGGTGATATTAGTTTCAAACTTCGAATTTAGATTGTACAGTGTGTGTTTATATTGTTGTACACATACATTGGCGTAGCAAAAGAAAAAGTGGCAAAGCCATATTGGAAATCCGGGGATATGTCCCCCCCGAAAAGTTTGTAGTTTTCGCTAAGAATTGTGTATTTTGATGATATCTGAAACTGATCTTTTAAACATGCTTAGACATCGTTTATGGGCGCATGCGTATATAAGTTTTTCACTTCGTCCAAACGATACCAAACTAAAAACACCTCCGCACATCGGTAACTTTACGGACTTACAACGCTAAACTCCGGGGTTCGATTCCTCGTGGTGTACAAATAGTCTAAGACAAAAAAGAAACATTCCAAATCGCTAAAGATTTTCACGCATCATGAACTTTTCAAGCGTGAATTATATAAAAATGTTTCCTCCGTACAATAAAACTCATCGAAACATCTTAAAATTTTCACGTAGATGAAACACTTTGATTTTTACAGTAAAACATTTTCTTAACAGAGCTTTCTGCCTAAATATATTATTCCACATTTTTGCTTATGCCATTATATTTCTTAACTTAGCGTATTCTGCGTATTTGAACTTCGTTTAAAATGTTGTTAGCGAAAGCTCCGGTGGAGTTATTTCTTTGGGTTGTTATCTTTGTATTCAGGGCTGATCTGACGATGGGTAATACACGTTTCATTATATCGCTTAATTTTTCCCAAACTAAAATCACTACCATTTAATTAAATGTTACAGTTTTTAAGCCTATCGTATAAAACACGCTACGTATACCTTTTTAAGGAACGGTGCAAGTTCGTTCATTTGCTTTCAAGTACAAAACTTTAATTCTGTAGAACGTTCGAGAAGGGTTGTGTAAGACAGTTTAAAACTTAAACTGAGCTGTAATGAAGTTTCGTTGTTCCAGTCACCGACTGAAACGTCAGCTTAGCACCGTGTGTTTGTTTTATTAGAAAGGTTTACGTCTGGCGACACACAATCAGTCAGGCTTCTGTTCTCCATGGCAATTACGTGTAAAAGTCGAGCTCAAGTTTTGATATTATTCATCGAAGCTTTTATATGTCTTTCTCGTATCGAGTTATTTACTCATGTACCAAGAATCTAGCTATTTTGTGTATACGTGTAATGGCTCTGCAGGTTATTGATGGGAAGACGTGTGTCTTAATTCGTACACAAGTTTCATTCAACCGTGAAAGTTCTATGTTAGTTTTTAAAGCACTTAATTATCATACAACTCACACTTACTGCTGGAATAGTTATTGAACTACTCGTTTTGTTTTATAATCACAAACAGTTCCGTGTGTTTATACTTTCGTCGAAAAAATAATATTTAGTAACACAAAAAAATAATGGTTTTCTGGTAGTTCTTCGTTTAATGAGAAGTCTATAACTTTTAGGTTTTTAGTCTTCGCAAGATAGTTTTCATTGGCTCTCACTGCTTAATTAGAAGTTTATTTGACTGAGCCACAAGGTGGCGTTCAGGCTGGAAATACCAGATTTCACTATTTTCTTAAGACACTGAAATTCAAGTGGAGAAAACGACCGATGAAAATGGAGAAAAAAGAATTGAAAGCAGTGATTTGTTCTTTAGAAATATTTACTACAATCTAGACTTTAAGGTTATTATTCCGGAATATTACAATCTATGGGATTCGAGAGTGGTTGCTATAATCAATACAAGTGAAAAAACTGGTACTTAAGGGCTCCTTGAGAAAGTTTAGGGTGGATCCTTACTTTCTTCAGTCAGCAGGTTTTAATTGAACACATAAAACTGGACACCTTAGAGATTTCCGGATTTATGGATTTGCTTTAACAGCTGAGTTAAGATTAACTCGACCAGTCTGCCATTTTACGACGTGAAATGGAATTGAGGTTATAACAGTCTAGTGCATAACGTACTCCGGTTCTTTTTGAACTAGTATTAAAATTAATAAAGTAAAGTAATGTTAAGGTATAATCAGACTAGACAGTATCACGGAGGCATTGCTAGGTGGTTAAAATATTATTAAAGTTAATAAAGTAATATAATGTTAAGGTATAATCAGACTAGACAGTATCACGGGAGCATTGCCAGGTGGTTAAAATATTATTAAAATTAATAAACTAAAATAATGTTAAGGTATAATCAGACTAGACAGTATCACGGAGGCATTGCTAGGTGGTTAAAATATTATTAAAATTAATAAAGTAAAATATTGTTAAGGTATAATCAGACTAGACAGTATCACAGGGCCATTGCTAGGTGGTTAAAATATTAAAATTAATAAAGTAAAATAATGTTAAGGTATAATCAGACTAGACAGTATCACAGGGCCATTGCTAGGTGGTTAAAATATTATTAAAATTAATTAAGTAAAATAATGTTAAGGTATAATCAGACTAGACAGTATCACGGGGGCATTGCTAGGTGATTAAAATATTCGGGGCTCGGGCCTATAGGCGCGGGAATTTTCGGCATTTCAGTATGATATCGATCATGGGTCTCTATTCTGATTTTTCAAGAAATGAACTGGGGATTCGGAGTAATTTCACGTAGAAGAGGAGCGCGAGCCCCCGTGTGCCAGCGCCTAGCGACGCCTTTGCAATATCACAATGTAAATACTTTTGAATTAGGATTAAGTTGAACACAGCCTATTCAGTACTACAGAAAAACACTCCTGAAGTGAGTTAAAATAGGCTTAAGATAGATTCATCTAGTCACTATTTACAATGTTATTACACAGACCTGCGATGGTTTTATTATCTTGAAAGTTTTGCATGTTCTGCAGTAATTTCTGTACGCTGAAACCGAAAACGATATCCATTTTTCTCCATCACGTATAGGTTTTTCACAAAGCATTATATGCACTTTTACATAAGTGAATCATTTTCATTGAAATCAGATGATATTTTGTTTTGCTTAAAATGTTGACAACCACTGGCTATAGATTTCTC
>NW_013666493.1:86208-89984 GCF_000517525.1 Limulus polyphemus
TTATTTGTCGCTATGGCAACAAGAGGTTGTATAAATGACCCAAACATATTCTGTTATATTTATGGTAAATGTGTTATAAATTTGATCAAAGTAAGAGTTGTTTTTTTTCTTCCCGATTTGTAAAAAATCCGTACGTGGTAGAAAAAAATTAATATTATTTTTGAAACCTGCGTAGCTGAATTATGGAAATCCTTTTGTTAAAAGCAAAACAACTTTTATAAAGTTTAAATTCGCAGGCCTGTGTTATTTCTAAATCATAATTAAGATTAACATAATCTAGCCATTATTACAGTGTAATTCCCTTCGCCACCTAAGGTGAACGGATGTTATGTTTTCACCCCTGTTTGTGTGTTTGTTTGTTTGTTTGTCAGCAAGATTTATTGAAAATGGCTGAATGAATTTCGACAAAAGTTGGTATACGTTTAGACTATAGCCCAACTTAGAAGTGACTAGTTTTTGGAGGGTCAAGGTCACAGGAAGATCACAAAACTCCAAAATATCCCTATCTTCTAACATGGGGACAGATTTTTCACACTATTTTTGCTCTATAACTACATGGAGTTATACAACTACAAGCAAATTACTAATATCAATAACATTTCAATCACTACTTAAGAGTCTTGATATTGAGCGAAAGGCCTCGTCGATAGTGAGAAAAGCTGATAGGCTGTGGTTGATGCATTACATAGGCCTGTTATGGTTTTATTGTCTTGAAATGTTTACATATTCTACAGTAATTCCTGTACGCTGAATCCGAAAATGATATACATTTTTCTCCATCACGTACAGATTTTTCACAAAACGTCATATGTACTTTTACATAAGTGAATCATTTTCATTGAAATCGGGACACATTTTGTTATGCTTAAAATGTTGACAGCCACTGGCTATAGATTTCTCCAGATCAATCGCGAGTCTTATCGATCGTTCTAGAACCCACGGGAAACACACCGCTAGTATAAAAACAGTTAACATGCCGCATGACGTGCCGTTTTTGGATAGTATTTGTTCGTGCTTGCACTTTGACATTATTTTTTTCTTTTCAATATTACATATTCGTCGCTATGGCAACAAGAGGTTATGTAAATGACCCAAACATATTCTATTATATTTGTTGTAAATTTGATATAAGTAAAAAGTTTTTCTTCCCGATTTGTAAAAAATCCTTATGTGATAGAAAAAAATTAATATTGTTTTCAAAATATGCGTAGCTGAATTCTGGAAAATCCATTATTAAAACCAAAACAACTTTTATGAAGTTTAAAGTTGCAGGCCTTTATTATTATATACTCTCTTCTTTACTTTCATCTATATATATATGCGTTTCGAAATTATTTTAGATTTGAAGACGTAGTCCTCAAGGGCAAGCGGCCTCCTATGTGCAAAGTTTTAAAGTTCTTTGAGTGCAAAATAGTGTTTGAGTTCTCCATCCATCGGAATGAAATAGACCGCGCCACTAAACCCGAGTGTCTTAAATAGCTGACCACGTGTCGATTAAATGTGGTGTTACACTTGAATCTGACAATTAAAGTGAGGAGGATTTAAGGTGAACTGTAAATGAGAATTCAGAGAGTCTGGCAATTTCCCGTTTGAAGCCATTTTCAAGCCAACAAATGAGGATTCAGAGAGTCTGGTAGTTGCCAGTCTGAAGCCATTTCCAAGTCAACCAATGAGGATTCAGAGAGTCTGGTAGTTGCCCATCTGAAACATCTATAAGTCAACAAATAAGGATTCAGAGAATCTGGCAGTTGTCAATCTGAAGCCATTTCCAAGTCAATAAATTCGGTTTATCATCTCTTTTTACGCGTAGCTTTGCCCTTAACGACACACGAACAAAAACCTCTGAAAAGTATTTTAAGTCTAAAACAAATTACACCCTATGTTTGAAAAAAAAGATGTTGACTGACCATCTTGGTGCTTGATTAGTTGTAACTTTAACAAAGTTTATGATAAGTCATTTTCCTTCTGCCTTAATGACTAATATTAAACTGCCTCGTACAATTTTAGCATGAGGAGTCCACGTGCTTTCTTTCTAGTATCTCAACAGCAATTACAGTTAGGCTTACTCGAAGGAAGTGATTCGTGTTGAATAGACTGTAAATGTTGAAATGCTCCCTATATGTACAAATGTTCCTACATGAATATTTTTGAGCTAGCAGCCGAATAAAAGTTCAAGCCTTGCTATTTTCTGAACAGTACATAAAAACCTAAGCCTACAATCTTCTCCTTTCCTAACTGAACTATACACATTCTGTGTCTACTACGTAAAACGAGTTAGTACTTTGGCCGGTAGGTGTGCCTTTGTTGTGGTAACGGTAGTTCTGCTATGACAGGCGGTCATCATTCATGAAGCGAGAGGGGAGGCCTCAAGGCTCGTGCCGCCTCCAGCTGAGGAGATTACGGACTCCTGCCAAACTGCTAGGCCTTATCGCTGTGTACGCTGCAGGTGTTTAGCTTTTCTCCTTCCCGGCGTGTGCCATCGTGTCACTTGGAAGCTCATTCCCACAAATCCCGTATCATTTGTTGGGGATCGTAACAGCCTCAATGAAAGGCGATCTGAATAAAGTACCGTAACCTAGAAGAACAAAATAAGGAAAAAAACAGTGAACGTATTTGTGAGTACAATAGGAAATATCGCTTACATCAACACTCTTAGTTTATAGAATTTCTACAGTTTTATGAGGTGAAGAAGACCCACGAGGGTGTACTAAAACGTCGTTTCCAACAAAGAAACCTTAATAAAGTTTGGAGATGGGTTGAATGGGTAACGAAGAAATCTTTATTAAAAGTTTAACATCATAAATTTTCGACAACGTTTCGTCACCACCTGGAACAGCAGGTTGTTCATTTCAAAATTTATTTCACCATCACAATTTAAATTTGTTATTCTGTAAATGTTTACATTGAACATTTGAAGACGCTGTACGAGAATATTACTATAAGTATTATCTTTATTAAAATTACCCAAGAGGTATCTCTTGGGGATTCGCTCGAGGGGTTAGTACTCAAAATTTTGGGATTCGATCTCATCTCACCAACATACAAATAAACCTTACAAAACAATTATTTTTTTTCTTTGCGTGTCTGCAAATACATTAACTTAGACACTCATGATAATAAATAATTAACAAAGAAACTTATTATAATAATTAACAAAGAAACTTATTATAATAATTAACAAAGAAACTTATCATAATAATTAACATGGAAACTTATTATAATAATTAATAAAGACAATCATGATAATAAATATTATAATAACTGAAGAAGCTTATAATAAATAATTAACAAAGAAACTTATTATAATAATTAATAAAGACACTCATGATAATAAATAATTAACAAAGAAACTTATTATAATAATTAACAAAGAAACTTATCATAATTAACAAAGAAACTTATTATAATAATTAACAAAGAAACTTATTATAATAATTAACAAAGAAACTTATCATAATTAACAAAGAAACTTATTATAATAATTAACAAAGAAACTTATTATAATAATTAACATAGAAACTTATTATAATAATTAATAAAGACACTCAGGATAATAAATATTATAATAAATGAAGAAGCTTGTAATAAATAATTAACAAAGAACCTTATTATAATAATTAACAACGACATTCATGATAATAAATATTATAATAAATGAAGAAGCTTGTAATAAATAATACACTCATGATAATAAATATTATAATTAATGAAGAATCTTACAATAAATATTATAATTAATGAAGAATCTTACAATAAATATTATAATTAATGAAGAA
>NW_013666493.1:90795-98786 GCF_000517525.1 Limulus polyphemus
ATAATTAATAAAGAATTTTATAATAAATAATAAAGAAACTTATTATAATGAATAATTTATAAAGAAACTTATTATAATGAATAATTTATAAAGACACTCATGATAATAAATTTATTAATGAAGAAGTTTATAATAAATAATTAATATAGACACTCATGATAATAAATAATTAATAAAGAAATTTATAATGATAAAAATTACTAAAGACACTCATGGTAATAAATACTTAATAAATCATTTTATAATGATAAAATTTACTAAAGACACTCATGGTAATAAATGATTAACAAAGAAACTTATTTCAATAAATAATTAATAAAGACACTCGTGGTAATAAATTATTAACAAAGAAACGTATTATAATAAATAATTGATAAAGACACTCGTGATAAGAGAAGTATCAACAACTTTGTCATTTATCTGCTTGAAAAGATAACGTCAAGTACGTGTATTTCGTAAATATTTCAGATACTGTATCTTTTTTTTTTCGCCTCGTATTATATGAAGAGCAATAAAAGACCGTATAATAAATCATTTTCTCTGATTTTATTTTTTCTTCCGCACTCGATTTATTTGCACTAAACTTAATACAGAAAGTCGTAATACCAGAGGCTTCCCAGTGGGACAGCGGTAAGTCTTCAGATTTACAACCCTAAAATCAGGGGTTCAATTTGAACGGGTTTCAACTAATGCAGATATGGCCACTAGGCCAAGACTAACAAAGAACGAACTATCAGGAAAGAAAAAAAACAGTGTTTAATGTTTGGTTATTTGAGTATGCGCTTTTGACTTTCTCTCAAAGTGTGGTTTAACACTATGTGTGTATTCGATGACTTTGTCTCAAAGTGTGGTTTAACACTATGTGTGTATTCGATGACTTTCTCTCAAAGTGTGGTTTAACACTGTGTGTATTCGATATTTGTGGTTCTGTTTTGAAACTTTTTTAAGCACATACAAAATACGATGATCAAGTTCTTCAAAAACTATTTAATAATTATATATGATTAATTAATACTATAAACATATTTTCTTTAGTAATTATATATCGTTGATTAATACTATAAACATATTTTCTCTAATAATTATATATGGTTAATTTAATAATATGAAAATTTTTTTTAATAATCATATATGGTTAATTAATACTATGAAACATAATTTATACAATAATTATATATGGTTAATTAATACTATGAAACATAATTTATACAATAATTATATATGGTTAATTAATACTATAAACATATTTTCTCTAATAATTATATATGGTTAATTAATACTATGAAACATATTTTTTACAATAATTATATATGGTTAATTAATACTATAAACATATTTTCTCTAATAATTATGTATGGTTAACTAATACTATGAAACATATTTTTTACAATAATTATATATGGTTAATTAATACTATGAAACATATTTCCTTTAATAATTATTCTAATAAGTATTTTAGTTTTACTTTCAGTCAGTGACGTAACTACAAACGATGCCCCCACCTCCTCATAAAAAGAAATTGAGCCCCTTATATTTATTTCCTTATAATTGTAGCTACGATTCTGGCTGATTCAGGCACCCTTTTGGCTCCCCCCCCCCCCCCGTAATTTCGGGTACGTACTTACGCACTGATATCTTGACATGTGTAAACCATTAAAAGATAATTCTGTATGTTCGACATATTTTATTTTTACAGAACATGAAAACTTTATAAGGTCATCCATAACAGAGAAATATTAATGTGCATCCCTTTTTGGTAGCTCCCACTCCCCAAAATAATTCTGCAATAAGGTTGAGGTATTATAACGCTAAAATTCAGGGTTTGTTCCATGCGGTTGGCACACTAAAGGAAGCCCAATGTGAAGATCTGTGCTTAACAACAAACGAACCAACTTTTTGCAGTGATATCTTTTAATGATCTTTGTTTGGTTTTAGTGTTTGTTTCGTCTAACATTAGAGTATTTCACACCATCTGTTGTTAAAATAGGCTCCCTAAAGGTTACAACATTAGAAGGAACGAAACTTTCAATGCAGATACGTAAAAAATGTAAAGGGAGCCGGATTGGTGAGTAGTTGTTGGCATGCTGGACTGTGAATCCGAGGGTTCATGTTTTGCGTACCGTTGTTTCACAATCGCGCTCAACACCCTAGTCGTTGGTGCGTTATGAGAGCGATGATAAAATCCCAATATATTATTTAGAGTATCCCAAAGGTTGACAGTGGGAGCTCAAAATTAGGGACAGCTAGCCCAAATAACTCTTGAGCGAATAGCCAAAACCAAAAACAGTAAAGGTAAATCATGACTTAATCTATATAAACGCAACTTAATGTATTTCATATATCACGTGCCAAAAATGTGTAAGTATGATCATCACGACACATCAGTAGCATGCTCCTTAGAATCCTGTTTATCAATTAAACTACAACTTTCAAATTGGAGTTTGTCACATAAACTTGCAGCAGCTAAAATAAAAACGAGCATGATTATATTAATAACTATCTTTACGGTAAGATGAAAGCTTGGGCAGTATTAAGCCAAGTAAACCTTTCTCTTTTTATAAGTTATAGTTTTGTTTCTACTGATATTTACCTTTTATAAAATAAGAGGAAATAAATATCATAATATTATAACACATGTAAAACGCCTTACTGGTTTCTACTACATTTGTGTACCACTTGGAAAACATAGCATGCATTTGTTGACCGAATAGAAAATTGAAATAGTGTTGAGTTACGTATAAGTACAGTTGTATAATTTCAGAGAAAACCTCCCGTACATGATTTGTTCTTTTGTGTAACAATTTCAAACTTGAGATCAGAATGGAGTTGAAAGCTTAATGTAAAGATAATAGTAGGTTTTCTGCAGCAGTAAATATCCATGCATGTTGCTGTCACATTATCACTAAATGTGCGACAGCTAATAGAAGGGTCACTGATAGGCAAGTATGGATAAACAGGTTGTTCTTTGTGCTTTCTAAGAAGTTATACCATTTTAAACTTTATCTTGTAGATTAGTTCAGAAACAAAGACAACTTTTGTTTTCTTTGAGATGCTCGATTCTTGGAATATTTCCTTTGATGCTACGTAAACGTGTAGACGTACCTTAAACACGTGCTCTTTACAGTTTTCTTCTCGTGAATCTATTTTGATTATTCATAAGAGGATTAAGCAGGTTCTGAAGCTTTTAATAAAACAGAATTAACCATGGAAAGAATGAAAAGTGGGAAATGTTTTTCGTAACCCATTCATTTGTTTGAAAGGATTTTAAAAGATAAAGTTTATAGCGTCTATTTGTTTGAAAGGATTTAGTAATTAGCTTCAAAAAAGGTAAGAAGAAGGTTGAATTACGTTTTTTATTAGGGATATTATTGTACATTTAACCATTCCAATTACAAACCCACTCGAAAAAAAGAAACGTTTAAATATTATTTTCTCTATTCTTTTTTCGTTAATTGCATGTTGTGTTTCTCGCAGTAGAAATTAATCGCTGACAACGCAAAGACTTTTTCTTGAAAATTTTAACGTAATAAGTACAACCAAATTAAAGCTCGTGTTATTCACGTTCTTCAACCAAACAGTGTAGCCCTCTGGTATTTGTCAACCATGGAAGACAATTTCGACGTTGTTTGTGGAATGAACTATAACCGAAACTTGGGTCTGCTCCTTTAACGCAATAAAAAAAGTAATTTATTCCGGAAGACTCCGCATAAAGTGGACAAAAGCGTTTCCTAGAATTAATTTTCCTGTTCAATGCACTTGAAGATATAATTGGAATGTAATTGATATTTCTAAGAGATACAATATTGGATGTTCTCGAAAACTTATTGACATATTTTGAATGAAATGTTCTGCATTATATTACTTTTTGTATCAAAATATGTTTAAGCAAACGGTAAATATAAAATGTATAAATGTTTGTTTTTGTTGAAAGGAGACAGAGCTCCACACTGGACAATCTAGCTCTGATCCCCGCCCCCCGCGGGTAACGAAGCCCGAATTTTAGTGCCTCAAACGTACCGTTGAACCACCGGGAGCCTGGCCTGGTGACTAGAGCACTCGATTCACAATCTTTGGATCGCAGGTTCGATCCAGCCTTTCAGCCTTGGTGCGTTATAATGTGATGGTCAATACCACTATTCGTCGGTAAAGAGTAGCCCAAGAAATGCGTGTAAAAAATCCTAAAATTTAAGTTCCTTATTATATTGAAGTAAGTGTAAACAAATGGAAAAAATCTCGGTTCTTTATTACATTGAAATACGTGTACAAATTTGAAAAAAAATCCCAATCCCTTATTCTACTGAAGTAGATGTAAAAATTTAAAAAGTGATGTTTTCAAGAAATATTTAAAAATGTATTAGTTGTTATTACAAGAACGAGGATAAAAATATTATAGTGCTGAAAATAAAGACAATTCCGCAACTTTAAGTAAACCTAAAATCCACTTATTGATTTCTCCTGATTGATTGTTTAAAAAATGTAGATGTTTCTATAATTTATTCAGAAAAATTCAGAGTATATTGGAAGTTTTTAATTGTTTTTTTTATCGCTGATGTTTCATGAATATACGAATTAAACCAGTATGTGTTAAGTCTACAAGTCTTTCTTAATTTCATTTACTATTTATTCAGCGTATTTAATTTCATCACACTTAGTTGTTTTTAAAACACTATTCAGATAGTCTCATGATTTTCACACACTCCGACAGTGATGTATTAGAATACCGTGGTTCTCACATAGAACTTTCATTGTACAATCTGAAACCTCATTATTATGTTAAAATATCAGTTGAATTATATATCACTTTCCAGGAGCATGTGGAGCCCATAATAAACATGAACATTTTCAAAATGTTCTCTCTCTTTCACAACAGCTGTGTAATCACCAAGGCTACCATATTGTGTTGTGTATTCTGTGATTATGTTCCAACACGTCTTTCAGTATATTATCATTCAGACGACGGTTATAATTTTCGGCAGATAAGATGCAGGGTTTGAATTCCACTATAGGATGTACGAATAGAAAGTAAACTGGAAACAAATACAACTGTGTGTGTGTTCGTATATTAACAAATACAACTGTGTGTGTGTTCGTATATTAACAAATACAACTGTGTGTGTGTTCGTATATTAACAAATACAACTGTG
The DNA here is from genome assembly GCF_000517525.1 of Limulus polyphemus. Lineage (NCBI taxonomy): Eukaryota > Metazoa > Arthropoda > Merostomata > Xiphosura > Limulidae > Limulus > Limulus polyphemus. The sequence goes on from NW_013666493.1 coordinate 95,940, forward strand.
TGTGTGTTCGTATATTAACAAATACAACTGTGTGTGTGTGTGTGTTCGTATATTAACAAATACAACTGTGTGTGCTCGTATATTAACAGACAACTGTGTGTGTGTTCGCATGTTGACAAATACATCTGTGTGTGTGTTCGCGTGTTGACAGATACAACTGTGTGTGTTCGTATATTAACAGATACAACTGTGTGTGTTCGTATATTAACAGGTACAACTGTGTGTGTGTGTGTGTGTGTGTTTGTATATTAACAAACACAACTGTGTGTGTTTGATAGACGACAATTGACGTATGACTAACAGAAATAATTCAGTCGAGCCTAAAAAGGAAAATCAATAAAAAGCCGGGATGTTCGGACTAATTCCTTCCAATGACACAGTTGTATTCTTTGTCTATAGATGTATGCTCAGTTACACTGTTGTGAAGATTAATAATGATGATAGCCGTTGATAACTTAAACATTTTTGAGTACATTTTGAAATATATAACACAACATCGCTTGCCTCGTGCACAAGATGGATACCACGTGCCTAAGCAATTATATAAATATAGGGTATGATTTTTTGTTGTTGTTTTTTTAATATACAATATCCAATATTTGTGTTCCCGAGTTAATCCTAGAGACGTACTGTCTGTCTTCATCGTCTCTTTTACAAGTTTTTACAAAGTGAGACAACAATAAACTATCAGCCGATTTGTAACACTCAATACAAGAATCTTTGATTGGTTCAGTCAAGCTTCAACAAACGTGTAATCAACCAAAGCGCCACCTGGGATATGTTATATAAATAAAATATGAGACGTCATTATAATTAAGAATAAGAATGGTTTTAGCCTCCACTTAGAGCAAATATGCCTCAAAGGTGCAGTCTCATTTAATCGATTAAAAACATCAAATTGGTCCTTCTTGGATAATATATATATATATATATATATATGAAGTATAGAACGTAAATTGTGGCTTTCTCCATTGTTTTACCTTACATTAATTGCTCATGCGTAACAAACAATAATACAATGCGTATGTCGGATGAAAACTTGGTAAATGATGTTTCATCAAAAATATGATCCCCAAGAACCGAGTGCGTAATTAAATATTGACAGTGGGATTTAACGTCACAGAGCAGCACAAACGTTCAATTATATGCATCGTATTTAATATTCTTAATTTTTCATGTACGTCACAAATCCATTAAGACTTAGCGCTTTGTTCACTTCTATATGATAACCGAATATAATTAGTTAATTTTAACAAAACCCACGATAATAATTCGACTTAGGATGACTCGATTTTAATTTCACAATATGATATTTATTAAGTAGTATTAGGAAGTAGAACGTGTGTATCTGATAAGTAAAATATTTCTCTAGTTAACATACAGTTTATTTGTTTCAAATTTAGTCTTAACATTAATTTAATTAAAGCTGTATTTAACAGATGATTATTCAACATTTATCCTAAAATACAAAAATGGAGAGTATTTTGTGTGTTGCTAAAGCACTGGTAACTAATTAAAAAAATCACCTTTTGTATCTCATTAATTTCAAAGTGTGTAGTAACTTCTTTATTACCCCCACTTATTATTCATATATTTAATTAATTCAGAACTCTCTAAGTATTAGAAAATATGTTGAAACTTTGTCAGTAAAAACTCCTGATCGTCCACGGGGGTTTATGTTAAAACATTCTCTTGCACAGCGTCTGAACAAATTCAAGCATGCGCAGTGATGAGATGGGAAAATGTTTTACTAACACTCAACTTTTAGGCTAAATTTAAAGTGCGCCTTATGAAGTCATCTTAGCCTTATCAGTAGAACGTTAGATAAACCAAGATGTCTGACAATTTGTCACTGTCAGAGCCGCTGGCGTCACGTTGCAGTGACAGAGGTTTTGTGATTGGGTTGTCAATAAAAAGAAACAAAATTAAAGGGTGACTCCTTTCCTGAAACATCTCCTCCAGCTTACAAGTTATTTACTATGTTGTCGGCTTTGTGTTTCTAAAATATTCAGTTAGATAAATGCTTAAGGCCGTTTTGGCACTGAATATTCTAAACTGCCATGTAATGCCTTGTTGTCTATCTTTCATACAATTTCTTGTCAATGATATAGTTTCAGTGTACGTTTTACAAGGATATTAAAACAGATTTGGACTGTGCATTTGAAATCTGTTTCAGTGTACGTCTTACGAGGATATTAAAACAGATTTGGACTGTGCATTTGAAATCTGTTTCAGTGTACGTTTTACGAGGTTATTAAAACAGATTTGGACTGTGCACTTGAAATCTGTTTCAGTGTACGTTTTACGAGGTTATTCAAACAGATTTGGACTGTGCATCTGAATCTGTTTCGGTGTACGTCTTACGAGGATATTAAAACAGAATTGTATTGTGGATTTGAAATCTGTTTAAGTGTACGTCTTACGAGGATTTTAAAACAGATTTGGACTATACATTAGTATAGTATACAGTAGGTAATGAAACTGTCGTTCAGATATTTGTACCGTGAGGTCACTTGCATCACTGTTATCATGAATGTCAAAAGTTGTATATCAAATTTTTAAAAAAATCATCCATTGCCTTTTTTTTATCACGAGTTTTCACAAACTGTAAAGGTATTTCTCACCGTGTATAACGAAATAACACGACGTCAACATCTGTCGTCAGTCAAAAATTTCGTAACAGTTTTCTTCAGTGTCTTATGTTTCAGTACACAACAATTCCAGATATTATAGTTTTTAGTTACATATTGTTTTTATAGTTATAACGCTTTATTTCGTATAGATTCTGCTTATATCTATATTTAATATTGTATATATATATATGTGTGTGTGTGTGTGTGTGTGTGT
>NW_013666493.1:99649-104341 GCF_000517525.1 Limulus polyphemus
ATATCTATATTTAATATTGTATATATGTATATATTTAATATTGTATATATATATATGTGTGTGTGTGTGTGTGTGTGTGCATATGTTTATATATATTAAGGCAGTTTGTAAAAACTACGAACGGAATCATCGAAAGTTATTTGTTGATAATTTCTCACAAAACTTTGATCTGGTTGTTTTCAAACACCTTCAGTTGGTATCTTAGGATACACAGTTTAATAGAAATGTTGATGCATTAGAACTAATTTTTTATTATTATTTCGTAAGTATTGTATTAAAAACGCTTTCTAGTGATAAGTTAAAACAATTAAAAAATAACATTATACTGAAAAATACAATTAAAAATTAAGTACACACAAATCTAGATTTCTGATAATACAATTAAAGGTTAAATACACACAAATCTAGATTTCTGATAATACAATTAAAGGTTAAATACACACAAATATAGATTTCTGATAACACAAGTAAAGGTTAAATACACACAAATATAGATTTCTGGTAACACAGGCCTGCGAATTTTAAATTTCATAAAAGTTGCTTTGGTTTTAATAATGGGTTTTCCATAATTCAGCTACGCAGATTTCGAAATAATATTGATTTTTTTTCTACTACGTAAGGATTTTTTACAAATCGGGAAGATAAAAACTCTTACTCAGATCAAATTTACAAGAAGTTTACCACAAATATAACAGAATATGCTTGGATCATTTATACAACCTCTTGTTGCCATAGCGACGAATAAATAATATTGTAAAGAAAAAAATAATGTCAAAGTGCATGCACAAACAAATACTATCCAGAAATGACCCGTCTTAACCGTTTTTATACTAGCGGGGTGTTTCTCGTGGGTTCTAGAACGATCGATAAGACTCTTACGTCGCGATTAGTCTAGAGAAATCTACAGCCAATGGTTGTCAACATTTTAAGCTTAACAAAATGTGACCCCGATTTCAATGAAAATTATTCACTTATATAAAAGTACATATGACGTTTTGTGAAAAATCTGTACGTGATGAACAAAAATGGATATCATTTTCGGATGATTCAACGTAAAGGAATTACCGTTGAACATATACAAATTTCAAGACAATAAAACCATCGCAAGCCTGTGCTATTACATTGTAAATACTGACTAGATGAATATATCTTAAGCCTGATCATTTATAGTTGCGAAAGATACGTGCAACAGAACAGCGCTAAACAGGAGTCGAATGAGAATGCCCCCTCCCCCTTTCCAGATAAAATAGAATATTGGTATTTTATGTTTATTATGACAACATTTCTTTGAGGAAGGAGGGGCATACCTCGACGTCCCTAATGGTGCTTTATACACCCCCTCGTTCTTGTCATGTTTTATGGTTCGTACCGATGTCTGATGTTATGCTATAAGTACATCCAGTAAACAATATTTCTTGAAGTAGGTGGTATGTTAAAAATACATCCAGTAAACAATATTTCTTGAATTAGGTGGTATGTTAAAAATACATCCAGTAAATAATATTTCTTGAAGTAGATGGTATGATAAAAATAAATTATATTTTTAAACAATTTCATTAAAAGGTACAGTTGCTACTGGTTTTATTTTCTTTACAGTAACTCCTATTATCACAAATTTATTAAGTCTACCGGTTTCGTGTATTTGCAGTTGCTACTGGTTTTATTTCTTTACAGTAGTTGCTATTATCACAATTTTATTAGGTCTATCAGTTTCGTGTATTAACAGTTGCTACTGGTTTTATTTTCTTTACAGCAGCTGCTATTTTCACAACTTTATTAAGTCTACCGGTTTCGTGTATTTACAGTTGCTACTGGTTTTATTTCTTTACAGTAGTTGCTGTTATCACAACTTTATTAGGTCTACCGGTTTCGTGTATTTGCAGTTGCTACTGGTTTTATTTCTTTACAGTAGTTGCTATTATCACAACTTTATTAGGTCTACCGGTTTCGTGTATTTACAGTTGCTACTGGTTTTATTTTCTTTACAGTAGCTGCTATTTTCACAACATTATTAGGTCCACCGGTTTCGTGTTTTTACAGTTGCTACTGGTTTTATTTCTTCATAGTGGCTATCAAAATATACTACTAACTTCAGAAAATCGTATTCGTTATTTTATTTTCATTTCTTTCTGTAGAATTACAGATTTTGCATGAAACCTTTAAATGTTCCAAGCAAGAGAAACTGATGAAAGTATATCTAAAAGAAAATGTGTCGTATCTTGCATGATATGTCACCTGTGTTATCAACCTCTGGGATAATTTTAAAAAGGGCGTATTATAAGTAAGTATGATGATATGATACATAAGTAGACACGTACTGATAATCATACACTGGCTGTTCCCAGGGGTTAGATTGGGGCGGAACGGTACAGAGCGGCGTTCCGCCTCTCAATAATTCAAGACATCAGCGTTCCTTGTCTTTTGATTGACAATGTTGCGATCCACGCTGCTACTACAAAGACCTCCCAGTAGCTCAGCGTTAAATCCTTGGGCTTATGACGCTAAAAATAGGGATTCGATACCCGTTGTGGGTACAGCCCAAATAGCCCATTGTGTAGCTTTGTGCTTAACAATAAACAAACAAAGCTACTACAAAATGGATCACAAAAATTCGACCACTATCAAAATCACAATTTTGTTTGGATTCGCGTAGGTCTAAAATTTAACATTCTTTTATTCACTTATAACTCGGGTCGTTACCCCCACCTCCAACAGAACATCTGCCGAATTCAGTCTCTTTAAATTCTCCCCGAGAAAACAAAACAATAATAATAATAATATCTATCCTGAGGGTCACTCCTGTCACACTACAGTAACCACTGGTCTCAGTATTATGTAACTCTGGTTTTAGTTAACAATTTTAAATATCACAACATTAGTGGTATTTAATTTTTTTTTTTGCCAGCTTGTTGACTTTGAAATACAAACTAATACTTGTTAAAAGGGTGCCCCATATTTTCGACTTGCACCAGGGACCCCAAATCTCTAGCAACGAACCTACATAGAGGTTTAATTTTTAGCGCAACATTTTATTAGAAAAGCACATTTTGCACTTAATCACTTAAAAATATAAATTGTAAATTAAGCGTTGTTATATATATACGTATATTAAATGTATATGAACATATTATATACCACACGCGGCAAAAATAGTGCATGCCCAGTATAAAGAAGTCAGGGCAATAGAGTAAATGGGTTTTAAATTTTAATTAACTTTAGCAGGAGAGGATGAGTATTTCTAAGAACATTATGTCTTAAATATTTGATGACAACAAAGATATAGGTTTGTTTCTAACGCAAGGAACTAGAAATCGTGTTCAATTTCAAAACGAGTAGAAGGAAAATGTTTCCACTTTAAGACTCACATAAACATTATGGAAAATTTTCTCCAATACATTGTAAAAAAAAAGGAAATTTTAGTGTGCATTGAAGTGAGTTATTCATTAATTTTTCCGTTTAACGTGTTTCCATTAAATTCGCACTAAACCCAAAGGCGCGTGTGCTTTAATAAATTGTATATGGTTGGTTGATTGCTTAGAATATTTCATCCTTGGTTCCGATGGTCAGAATCCTGTGGAAATCTTAGCAATTTTTTTATGCAGGATGCACCAAAATTCAATTTGTTTGTTTCAGATATTCGCGTAAAGTGCATAGCCGTCCCTAATTATGAACTTATAGACTGGAGAGAAGATAGCTAAATCAAAAGCATACAAAATCAATTTTTGGGTTGCTCTAAATCAGGCGTCAATAAATATTTTCAGATCTAGGAGATAGCCCAAAAACTCAGGAGCCAGGTGTGCCTAACCTAACTCCTAACTTCACCACTGTTTGTACGGGAAATGTATATTTATTTATTTACTCTCATGGCAAAGAGTGCATGCTAACGATCGCATGATATCAACAACCACTTGATAGTATTGCCTGAACTAATTGCCTTTGGTCCCTTCTGAGTCTAACCACGCACACTAATTGGTTGAATTAAGAGAAAGAAGAAAAACAAAATGGCTCGAAATTAGTAAAATGTTGCGCAACCGCAGAACTTCATTCCTGGAAAAACATGAACAAGTGTTTAATCCGCCATTAGAATCTTAGAAACAAAGTTCGATTTAGGACTCAAAGAACGCAAAAATAGTTAGTTCCGGACTTTCAGGAGTCCAGGACTGTTCTAGATTCGAGTTATATTTAGCATAGCCCTATGCATGAATGAAATGGGAGAATAATACTAGGCGTCACAATGAAATTTTTAGTCGCCTGGGCGACCTGGCGCCAGAGATCTGTCGAGGCCTGCTGTAATTGAATAGTGGGGTTATATTGCCACTCTTATAACGCATTCACGGTTCCAAAATACGAAGCGATTTTGCGTCAACGGGACACTAAGAAAAAAATCCACGTTGAAACGAACGTGCAAATCTCTTAATACCGAAACTTTATAACACCTCCAGTAATTTACAGTTTAAATCATCAAAGTTTGATTGAGGTAAGGAAGAAGGAAATAGAGTTAAACCACTTTAGATACATAAGTATTACGGAATTCGGTTAGGGCGCTCGACTCACAATCTACGGGTGGCTGATTCGAATCCCCGTCACACCAAACATGCTCGCCCTTTCAGCCGTGGGGGCGTTATAATGTGACGGTCAATCCCACTATTCGTTGGTAAAAGAGGAGCGCAGGAGTTGGGGGTGGGTGGGGAT
>NW_013666493.1:104711-107850 GCF_000517525.1 Limulus polyphemus
CTGCTATATTAGGGACGGCTAGCGCAGATAGCCCTCGTATAGCTTTGCGCGAAATTCATGAAAAAAAAAACATAGTTTCAGATAACGAGCAAAATGGGTTTGTATGTTTTATTCGAATCAAGAAACTAGCTAAAGATCAATGCCAATTAAATCGTATTCTTCTAGTTTATTGTATTAAACTATATCCATCTCTCACAATTTTCTTTTTGTCTATATTTTTCCCCTTACTAAACTTACTAAATTTGTGTATTAGCTTTTTTATTTCGTGTATTCGTGTTGGGTTCATGGTGAATACTAACTTTCGCCCTCTCAGTGGCTCAGCGTTAAGTCCGTTGGCTTATAATGCTAAAAATCGGGTTTCGATACCCGTGGTGGGCATAACACAGAAAGCCTATTGTGTGGCTTAACAAACAAACACAGTAACTTTCTTAATTGTTTAAATCAGTTTTCTTTGATATTATACTTAAATATTTATCTTTTAAGTGGGCACAGCGTAGTTAGCCTACTGTCCAAAATAGACTCCATCCTCTGTCTTTCTGCTCCGAAACTAACATTTTCTCTCTACCAACATCACTGCTTGACACAAATATACCGTTTTAAAGGTATTGGTATATTTGTAATGTTAGGGAACTGAATTTATGGAGCTCTGAACTGTAATTTCTACCTCCGATATCAATATACTGTTTAACTTTAAGAAGCGTTTTAGAGTACTAATTAGTTGCCTAAACTACGTGTACATTTTTTAATCCTTGCCTAAAAAGTGCTAATGTACTAGTAAATTACAGTAGGTCACGTGAGCATTTTTATACGTTAAGGCTTTCCTTTGTAACTCCAAGCCTTGCCTACTGCAATTGGCGCTCGACTCGCAATCTGATGGTCGCCAATCCATTCACCGAACTTCCTTGTCCTTTTAGTCGTGGGGACGCTATGCTGTGACGGTCAATCGCACTTTTTGATGGTAAAGACTAGTTCAAGAACTGACGTTGGATGATATTGACTAGCTGCTCTCTAGTCTATCACATGTAAATTTGGGACAGCTAACGCAAATAACCTTCGAATAGTTTTGAGCGATAAACAACAAAACAAACAATCCTCTTGTAACACTAAAGACGTTTTTCCTACGATTATTTGTTTCCCCGAAACGACGCCGAAAGTTGCCAGGAGGCGTTACCTGTTTTAAGCACTCGCACCGCTATACAGTAGTGTGTTATCTGTCAGTCAGTCAGTAGGCAACAAACTGGCGTCACATAAGAGACACTTAACGTTGCAATTTGTACTGTCGTGACGTCAGTAAAACCTGCGCATGCCATGAATCACGAGAAGAATTATGCACTCTGTAGGCTACAACACAGCATGACATATGAACTTCAAAAGCAAGAAATAAAAATATTAGTTATTCTTAATTTTGGGTTTATTTACTCTTGAAACAGGACACTTTTGGGGACACTGCAGAAATACATCTAGTAAGTAGTTTTTATAAACCATGTATATTTTATACACTTTAAAAACCAAACAATACAAATAAGAGAAGCCATTAGTGTTAAAGTGTATAAACTGTGTTAGTAATACTTTTTTTTTTGTATTTCAGGTAAGTTGCAGTCTTGATGTTCTAAGATCTACCAGACAATTCCTAAAAATTGAATTTGGTAAGAAACTGGTTCTCATTCTAGCTTGTTCTTTTTAGTTTCAATGAAAATATTGATTGCTTACTAAGAAATATTTTAGTGTCTAACTAAATATCTACTATCAGAAATTCTCTCCAATAATGTATTATGTGACTCTGTTTGTGACTATATGCATACGTAAATGGTCACGTTAAAATTTCTCGTGGAAAGTACTGCTTTGTCTTGCTCTCCACCCCCACACAATGGCCTAGCGGTAAGTCTGAGGGCTTATAACTTTTAAAAATCGGTTTTCGATACCTGCGGTGTGTACAGTACAGACAGCCCATCGTGCTTAACAAACAAACAAACTACTTTTTTTTGAAAAACTGTTACAGGATACCGTTTTCTGTTAAATAGAAAATTTCATCCACACACATGTCTGTAAGTAAAGTGTTTTATTTCATCCACGCACATGTCTGTAAGTAAAGTGTTTTATTTCATCCACGCACATGTCTGTAAGTAAAGTGTTTTATTTCATCCACGCACATCTCTGTAAGTAAAGTGTTTTATTTTATTTTTGGAAATTTGGGGAGGACGAAAATTTATTTTTTCGAATAGACGTAACTGGGGACGTATACATCTCGGATGTTTTTATATTATTCATACAGCTGCGTGACTACTATAAGCACTGGGATACTGACTTCAGGAGTTCTGATTTACTCGTCACTCCAGTGGCATGACTGTAGTGATAAATTTTATTGTTACTCGTCACTCCAGTGGCCTGACTGTAGTAATAAATTTTATTGTTACTCGTCACTCCAGTGGCCTGACTGTAGTAATAAATTTTATTGTTACTCGTCACTCCAGTGGCCTGACTGTAGTAATAAATTTTATTGTTACTCGTCACTCCAGTGGCCTGACTGTAGTAATAAATTTTATTGTTACTCGTCACTCCAGTAGTCTGACTTTAGTAATAAATTTTATTGTTACTCGTCACTCCAGTAGTCTGACTGTAGTAATAAATTTTATTGTATTTTTTAATCCCCTCTTTTTGTCTTTGTTTCGTTAAGAGCATCTACCTTCCTATAACTGGAAGTTTTCTGTTTCGTTAAGAACACCTACCTTCCTATAACTGGAAGTTTTCTGTTTCGTTAAGAACACCTACCTTCCTATAATTAGTAGTTTTCTGTTTCATTATGAGCACCTACCTTCCTATGATTAGTAGTTTTCTGTTTCGTTAAGAGCACCTACCTTCCTATAACTGGTAGTTTTAGATATGGAACATTGTAGACATGAACACTCACCATATTTGCTCCTAATATTTAATCAATTATTTGTTTTCCGTTAGAATTTTATTTTTGTAGAAGTTAAATCTGATAGTGTTCCTACTGTTATGTGAGACCTATTTCTTCACCCCTACCTCTCTTACTGAGGTAATGTTACCCTCTCAACACTAGGTTTGTATTGGTTTTATCTGGTATCTGCAGTTTAATGTAAATACACACATATGTATATATATATACCTACATTATAAC
>NW_013666493.1:108850-135646 GCF_000517525.1 Limulus polyphemus
CACACATATGTATATATATATACCTACATTATAACACCCCGAGTTAAAGTGAATTTTCGAAAAACGTAAACGGATGGAGACTGGACATGTACAAAACTATATCGTACCCCCCCCCCCAAATAAAAAGAAGCTAATACGTTGGTATGTTCAAGTTGGTGTATCGTTTTGACTGACCTATTTATTTAAGGTCTCATCCTCTTTAGATACTTGAAAAATGTACAAGTTCCACCATCACCAATACGATTCGCCATTCTTGGAAAGTTTATGAAACATTTGTTATTGTAATCAGCCGCTTTTAATTGTGATCAATTTCTTTAAAAAAATAATTAAAAACAATTTGTTAAACGTTTTCGGTTCTTTTTCTACATTTTACTGATTACAATACGTATAACTGCATCAAGTGAATAAATCATCTCATTATCACCTGCTTTGCTCAATGGAAGATCTTGTTTTATTGTGTTTGTTTAAATATTTATTGGATGGAATACAAACATTTTGATAAAATAGTTGAACAGGTGTGTCTTCAAACTCCGTAAAAAAAAATGTACAAAACTCAGTGTTGTTTTTTCAACTGTAAGAAAGAAGCGTTTCGTGTCATCATTTGTCGTATCAAGAAACAACCCAGCCACTATCTGTTTTTTCAACTGTAAGAAAGAAGCGTTTCGTTTCATCATTTGTCTTATCAAGAAACAACCCAGCCACTATCTGTTTTTTCAACTGTAAGAAAGAAGCGTTTCGTTTCATCATTTGTCGTATCAAGAAACAATCCAGCCACTATCTGTTTTTTGAACTGTAAGAAAGAAGCGTTTCGTTTCATCATTTGTCGTATCAAGAAACAACCCAGCCAATCAGATTAACGGCCACGGAATTGCTCCAACAAAGAAAGATTGAATTTGGAATACTTGTTTGACCGGTTGTTGATGACATCTTTTTTTGTTGGGGTGAAATAAAATTTAATGTTTATATCCAAACCGTATTTTTTAGTACGCTAAACTCGATAATTTTTACAGAATAAAAAACGAAATCTTGAGCATGACGTCATACTTTATTCTTCGACTAAACTTCAGAGGTATTCTCCGTAGGAGACTACGTATAGGAGTGGCCTTGATTTGCTTGGTTAGTCTCCTTCTGATAGATAAGTGTGACATGGAAAAGCAATCTAGGTACTTCTCTACAACCTACCAGTAGAAATTAGGAAAATATTATCCCTGTTAGGAAGGCTTATTGAAGCCAACAGAAAGCAGGAAAACATTATCGCTGTAAGGAAGGCTTATTGAAGCCAGAAGAAAGCAGGAAAACATTATCCCTGTAAGGAAGGCTTATTGAAGCCGGTAGAAAGCTGGAAAGCATTATCCATGTAAGGAAGACTTATTGAAGTTTTAAAGCCAGTAGCATTACTATAATTCCGCTGTTCACCCTAGTTGTAGCTCTTCTCTTATACTTGTTAGACTCTCCTGCAGAAGGACCACTATTCAAGATTCACCGCTAATATTGAATATAGCTCCTTTGAGACAGAGATGTCACATAGAAGCTGGTTTCGTGAATAGAAATGACTTTTACGTTTTTGGAGATAAACTGTTTCGTTCACCAGAAAAGACAGCGTTCCAGATACCGATAAATTGTGCTGTTGTTTTTCTTCTTCTTTTTATTCGAATGAAAAATCATTTCGTTTGTTCTTGTTTATACAGATAGAGTGATTCTCTATTTCAAACACACTGTACAGTGATTCTATTCGCACAGTCTCAGAAAAACTTCCAATCTCGCAATTTGATGGGTTATTTTTCTGTATCAGACATACCAAAGATCTCTGCGGTTTGTGGTGGCAGAAAGAAGGGAAACTTTCAGTCAAGTTGTGATTTGAAGGACAGAAAAGTTTTGTAAAAGTGATTTCAGTAAAGATATATATATATATAGCGTTTGCTTTGTATGTCTCTGCTTGATTTTTATTCTATCTTTTAAAAATTCGATAATCAAATAAAATACTGTTTTAATGCTTGCTCAACAGTTGTGGGTCCTAATTCTATGGAAATTAAAAAATGTAAATAGTGTTTTGAAAACTGATGAACATGAGCATCAGACTTATTCTTCATTTAATTGAGTTTTTGTATGCTATTGTATGTTTTTTTAATTCATTATCGATATGCCAACAGCTGCTGTGACAGATGTTTTATCTTATCATGAGCAGCACACATGAATATCACATCTGTTAGTTATATAAATATAATGTTTTTTACAAAGTCTGCTCTTTCTATGAACAATGTGAATGTGAGTAGCATAAGTCAAATTTAAACTATAATCACACGTGTTTTATAGTATTTAATATTGTGGTTAAACAATACAAGCTCGAAGTGTATTCGTAGTACATGTCAAAGGTTTTTACTGTTCTGCTCCACGCTGGCAGTAATGTGGGAAGAACTGCTTGAAGTTGAACTATGTTGTAGCTATTATCACCGCTCATGGTGAAGAGCAAGCAGTACATAGATCTGAACGAAGTCTAACTGTGTTGTAGCGACTATCACCGCTCATGGTGAAGAGCAGTACACAGATCTGAACGAAGTCCACGACGTCTCTAGCGCTGAACAATACCAGACGAGCAAATTGCTATTATAATCGCTCATTATGACCGATTATAGTAATCAGAACACAGTCTCACTTCCCTCAGATCTGTGTACTGCTCTTCACCATGAGTGGTGATAGTCGCTACAACACAGTTATGTAACCTTACATGGACAATGTATTTCAAGTACATAGACTAACAATGTACAAAATACAAACTTGTAAATATTCAAAGCCTAGATAATCGTCAAAATTCATGTCTGTGATACAGCTAAAATTACACGTATTAATTGCACTAACTTATTGTTCTGTAATTAACCTTGTCTGCTTCTTTGTGGTTCAAAGCGTTGCTGGTATCGTTCCCACTGTTTTGTGTCGCACTAGAATCTTCGTTAGTTTTATTTATTATTAACTTGTTTTAAACATCAATGAATTATTTAATTTTTGAACACTTTCTTAAAGTTAAAAAGTGTTAAAAATATTGAATGGAATTAAAAGAATTTTATCACATTAAGTCAGAGGTTTTGTATGTCTCATAATTTTAAGGAATCTTAATTGATTAATAATGCAAACTTTGAAAATTATTTCGTAAACTTTCTCACCTCCTTCCAAAACGAGAAAGATATGTAGTTAGAAATTTGAATAGAATTATTTTGTTGGATTATCAACTGGATCCAGTCAATCCAGATTGAACCCCCCCCTCCTCCAGTGGCACAGAGGTATGTCTGCGGACTTATACCGCTAGAAACCGGGTCTCGATACCCGTGGTGAGCAGAGCACAGATAGCTTTTTGCGCTTAATACAAACAACAGTAGCAACCAGATTGAAACAAATAAAGATAACTTGAAATTTTTATACAAAGTCAACTAAAGAATTTCGATGCACGAGACAGTAAATGATAGAAATCAACGACTTCGCCATTAATAGGTTGACAAAAAAACAGCCTAGATTCATTAATTTATTTTATTTATTTTTTGCATTGAGGGACATCGAAACAATCAACCGTACAAAGCACAAATAATAGAGAAGGAGACGGAAAAACGCCCGTTTCTCTAAACAAAAAGAATTTCGTTTTACCACGTGGATTGAATGAGTTCTTTTATCCTGCTGTAACTACAAAGCCTGTTATTAAACATTAGTTGTGTTCGTCAGCCAACGGAAGTAAGAGTACGAAGAACAACCATTGGAATGCGTATCTTAAATCGCATGTAATTCGTATAACTCCACCTTTAGGGAACCTACCCTCCAATTATATTTATTTTCATGGAAACGCCCTGGTTATAGCATGCCTTAATTTGGAATCGAAACAAAAGTTTCTTTATTTCGTTTAGCAGAAAACTGCGCAGGTGTGTCACAACCCCTGTGACTAGCAGGGTCATTTTTTGAACTGTTGTAGCTTTAATTTTCATCTCAACAATACATTACAGTTTTACGAAATTTCATACGGGCAATACTCATTGTTGACAGATGTTTTTTTATGCCTTCATCATGACACTAACAGGCCTATAGTTTGGCTTTAAAGAACAGAATAGATTATCTAGCTTTGAAAGGGTGAAGGCCAAATCGACTGTTTTACTATATAGAGGCATTTAATGAGCAATCATTCCGTCAATCATTCCTGTTCTTCTCTGTTCGAAAGTTGCTCTTTGAAAGGATTAATAAATCTTTTACCCATTTTTCGTTATATTTGGTACTCACTGCAGCAAAAAAACAAAAACACAAAAAATATCCTAAATTGCCTTTATCACATGAACGTTTTGTAATGACATTATAATTGGATGTGTATATGTTACCCTACTTTGAAAAGTCATACTTCTGTGCAGATTCAATCCAAGTTGCACGTGTTAATTTTGACCGTTACACAGATAGAATTATGCATTCGCATTCTTCATCAGATCCATTCACTCTTTTCGAATTCTGGTCTTCTACTTGTCGCCGGTTTTTACTTCACATATGAATGCCTAAAGCTAGCTTTAGGAATACATCCCCATGATTAGCTTTAGAAACAAAGGGTTGGAGCGGTGTGGTTGGGGGGGGGGGAGAGGTTTATAGGATAAGGAATTGCACCATGATTGACTGAAGCTAGCGCATCAAGAGGCAATAAATCGAATCTTAACATCTCCTTGCCAAGCCGTGTTGTATGCTAAGTACTGTTTTATTCATATTCTCCTGCCAGTCTGTGTTATTGAGAAGTTTGAAGAGTGCACTTCGAGCTCGACAACGTAGACTAGGGCGAGGGTTTCAGACGCTAAAATTACATGTTTCCCGGTCTTTCCCCTCGGTAATTGTTGTAAATTATCCTTCGTTTCGGGCTGGTGTATCAGTTATGCACGAGGAAACGTGCTTTTGGGCTGGCGGGAAGGGAGTGGATGAAATTCACCAGGATCTGCCTCACTGCTGGACGATAAAAGAGACCTAGCGAGAGCTTGCTTAGCTTTTAGGTGACGTGATGAAAGCTCAACAGTGCAACGTAAACTCTCACTTAAACTTTTTAACAACAATGTATGTTTTTAAACTTTACAACAACAATGTATTTTTTTTTCTTACCATAGCCCTGAAAGTTATCGGTTTACGAGTCCTTTGTGACCGATTATCGCTCAAACTCTAAGATCAATAAATAAGTCGAACAGTCAGATTTATTACTGTAACACGTTTCAACCAGGTCATTCCCATTAGAATCAGGTTTTTCTTTAAACTCGTATTCAAGAAACTTGTAATTTAATCTGAATTACTGTTACAGTAAACATTTTTATTTTTTACTACGACTTAGGTAAGTTCTAGATAGCTACACTGTTTGCTAGCAACATAGGTTTTTACTACGACTTAGGTTAGTTCTAGATCGCTACACTGTTTGCTAGCAACATAGGTATTATTTTAGGCAGCGCCCCCAGTGACTCAGTAGTATGTCGAAAGGCTTATAACGCTAAAAACTGGGTTTGGGCACAGCACAGATCGCCCATTGTGTAGCTTTCTGGCTTAACAAGCTATTAGGTAACATTCTGCTACTTTCACAGGTGAGACTTTTAATGTATTAATCATTATGCTTATAGATCATGCTTTTGGCACGTTTTAAATCTCAGACATTGTTCATTACAAAACACACGGTGCTCACAAAACTTGGTTGAGGCTTCTGAAAACTCCAACACTTGATAAATTATTGAAAAAAGCAGCATACAGAATATTTAAATCAAACTGGATAATGAGTAAGTGCCTTATGGCAGGTTTCATGATGACATTTTAGTAATTGTTGAATTGATAGAATGCTCTGAAGACAGTCATATTTTCAAGTTTCTACAAATATATATTTATATACTGTAAATACGCGCAGTAAACAATATATCTTAAAATATAATATATTATGGAAGTAAATTCTATTTTTCAAACAGTTTTACTGGAAAAGCACTATTGCTACTGGTTCTATTCCTTTAAAGTAGATGCTGTTTTCACAACTTTATTAGGCTTACCAGTTTCGCGTATTTACTGTTGCTACTGGTTTTATTCGTTTAGAGTAGACGCTGTTTTCACAACTTTATTAGGCTTACCAGTTTCGCGTATTTACTGTTGCTACTGGTTTTATTCGTTTAGAGTAGATACTGTTTTCACAACTTTATTAGGCTTACCAGTTTCGCGTATTTACTGTTCCTACTGTTTCTATTCCTTTAGAGTAGATGCTGTTTTTACAAATTTATTAGGCTTACCAGTTTCGTGTATTTACATTTCCTATTGTTTTTTTGCTTGTTTGATTTCTACAATTGGTACTATTTTCGTAACTTTATTAGGCTTACCGGTTTCATTCGTGTATCTACAGTAGCTAATGCTTTTACTTTTTTGCGATGGTTGCTATTTTCACAACTTTATTAATACTACCGGTTTCGTGTATTTACAGTTGTTACTGGTTTTATTTTTATTTTTACAACGGTTGCTATTTTCGAATCTTTACTAATCTTACCGGTTTGGTACATTTACAGTTACTACTAGTATTATTTCGTTACAATGGATGCTATTTTTAATCTTTTCAGTCCTAGCGATTTCATTTATTTACAAGAGCTGTTTGTAGTTGTCACTTGTGAACTGAAAGTGAAGGTTACATCTTCAACGATCACGAAATGTTTGAGTAGTATGACTTTATTGCACGATTTTATCTTTGTCCTTCTTTATGCAAGTCTTTAAAATATGAGGATCGTATTTGGCCAAAATGCATAAAAAGATTCTGTTTTTATCAACTTGAATGTGGTATATTCTCATGTCATCATGGCGACGTGAGCTTAAAATCCAATATGGCGGTTTCTGCTAATCTGAGTTAGTATTGTGGTATATTTTTTATTATTACTAGTGTGCCTGCATAGACTTACATTACAATGCACCGTTATCAAAGCATTCTTAAACATCGCTTGAAACCTTTTATTACAGTCCACTTCTCTCTAGGCCTGGCGTGGCCTGGTGGTTAGGGCGCTCGACTTGCAATCTGAGGGTCGCGGGTTCGAATCTCCGTCACCGAATGCTCGACATTTCAGCCGTGAGAACTCTATAATGTGACGGTCAATCCCACTATTTGTTGGTAAACGAGTTGCCCAAGAGCTGGCGGTGAGTGATGTTGACTAGCTGCCTTACCTCTAGTCTATC
The DNA here is from genome assembly GCF_000517525.1 of Limulus polyphemus. Classification (NCBI taxonomy): domain Eukaryota; kingdom Metazoa; phylum Arthropoda; class Merostomata; order Xiphosura; family Limulidae; genus Limulus; species Limulus polyphemus. Next base: position 116,030 of record NW_013666493.1, read on the forward strand.
ACTGCTAAATTAGGGACAACTAGCACAAATAGCCCTCGTGCAGCTTTACGCGAAATTCAAAACAAACCAAACCATCTCTCTATAACTTTTTACGACAGGAGCTTTAAACGTAATTACCGAGTGTAGGGACTAAAAATAGGTGAACCGAACCCTTGTACGAACACATGTGCATTCGAACAGTTGTAAAGGTATAAGTTACTTTTGCTTCTTCGGTTTCGCATTATAAAGGCCAAACTTTTGAGGTGACTGTTTCACTGACATCAAATTTCGTCCAGTAAAGATTCGTCATTTCCGAATCCTACATGGTCTACTTTCAAAATTCAAAATCCGGCTTATGGTGTCTTGTGTCGTTAACAAAGGTATTTCAAAGTCACAGCTTATATTTAATAGTACGTGTTGTTAGATGCATCAGGGACGGTATCACCAGATCTAACCTTTCTAATGCAGTCGTTCGTTTTTGGATTCACGGTTTTGTAAAACGTGTGTTTCTGTGTGTTTTACACTGCAATTTTAAGAAACTTGGAATTACTAAAACCAGATTACACCGGTTGTGTTGTATATGCTATCTATTTAATCAGTAATATAAATCCCCCCCTCTCTCTGAACAAATAGTAGCCTGCAGGTGTACATGTAAAAAACATTATATAGCGACAGTCGTGACTGAAACCTCTTGTTCAATTTGTACAGACATTTCTCCATGTAATTAGCTGGTACTGCTGTCAAAATTTTCCTATCACTGATTCCGCGAATGTAACGCATTGTTGTAAGGTCCGTTTGTTATAAGATCGTACATTGGGGAGGGAAGGGGGAGTTTATAATGCCCATGGTAATATTTAAGCTCAACATTAATCACTACAGTCAGACCGAAAGGGCCCAACGGATCATTTTTCTCCATCTGACAGCCTCATGAGCAAGATTTGGTTGTATTTGGAATACTGATGTCACTAGGAAGTTACCATGTCGTGCTCGCTAAGTGTAAACCATATAATTTTCTTCATTCTCTCTGTGTGTGTGATTGCTAGGCGTCAGGTGAAATGATAGTAATAATAATAATAACATTGCAGTAGGTATGTTAGGGTTGTCATTGCTCCAAGTGATAACCATAATGAAACTTCAAATAGCACAGATCCAGCTCCTCGAAGCAGGACTCGGTAAGTCTGAGTTCCGTGAGTGAGGACTGGCATGCATGGATATTCAGACCTCTTGAAGGGAAAGGCGAATTAAGAATTTAGAAACTTCTCGTAAAGCTACGTAAAGGGCTATCTCCGCATCGCCCTTCCTAATTTTGAACTGGAGGAAAGGCAACTGGTCAACAGCACCCACTGACAACTCTTGTGCTACTCTTGGCTGATCAAATGGTAGGATTTGATGGCACTCCTTACAGGTCTCAAACAGCAGGACACGAACCATGATTAACGTCCCGGGCAAGCTGATCATTAGGGCAACCCATAGCCCCATAGAACAATTACATCAAGATGTATCCTATGGAACATGTTACTTTCAATATCGTTTAGCGCCGTGTTAAAATAACGAAAATAAAATCATGTTTTAGGAATATAACAATGCAAACTTCACCACGAAATGTAGTCATTAGATGTGTGTAATAAAGTGATATTTTGTGAAACGATACTAGATTCGAAGCATCAAATACATGGCAGTATTCTCACATGTTCTGAATTTATTTATGATTTGTAACTATAATGGATAAAGTCCGCCATATTTCATTCTTTAAATCTTATTCCATGAGCATTATTTGCTCTATAAAAAACGGAAGCTTTTTTTGATTTTAAGATATTTATACAGACATGTTTTATTTCTATTAAATTTGTAGACATTTTCTCGTCTTTTTGAATAATTTCAGAAATGTACGAATGTTTCTACTGCGCGAGGTTTTAAGATATGTCAACATCAATTTTCACGTACAAAACAAAAATACATATTTCATATGAGTATAATGTGACAAATTCAGTAGTCGTTTTATTCTACATCCCACCGATCAGATCACTCCTCAAGATTGTATATAGATTGGTCATTTCCACTGAAATCAAAAATCGGTTTTATGTATAGGCTGGGCAAAAGTCACAATACAGTTGGTACATTTGTATTACACGGTTAATGCTAAAGATAAGTGAAACCAATTTGGTTATTCATTGATTCAGAGTAATAGTTAATTAAACAACTGTATATTCACCTTGGGAGTTTTACTAGTTCAGATAACTTGGTTGGGTTGTTATACTTTTATACTACTAATTAACTTATTTGTTCCGGCCTTTACTACGATAATGGGAACTGGAAGTGCTAACGTCAAGAGGTAAGGTTGCTTGACTTATCCCCTGAGGTTCGACCTTGTTTATTTATTTTTTTTCATTTCTTTGAAGAGCACCCACCTTCCAACAACTATATGCTAAGGGTGATATAGATGTGGGACGTTGTGGGTTAGAGCACCCACCTTCCAACAACTACCTGCTAAGGGTGATATAGATGTGGGACGTTGTGGGTTAGAGCACCCACCTTCCAACAACTATCTGCTAAGGGTGATATAGATGTGGGACGTTGTGGGTTAGAGCACCCACCTTCCAACAACTACCTGCTAAGGGTGATATAGATGTGGGACGTTGTGGGTTAGAGCACCCACATCTTACTCTCCTAACTTATTCTTACTTATTGTATGTTTATTCTTCTGTCTTTATTATGGACAAAAGTGAACGGAGGTTGAGACTAGTAGACCCACCGCGATGTGGGTCCTACTTCTTCAGTCCCCCTCCAAAACTCGGGGTACATCTCATATCCCACATTATAGCTTGTGCCCTGGTTTGGTGTGGCTGCATTTAACACGGTCCTTCCTTTGATGTTAATATTTACTTAACTGTTGAAATATTGTTGTTATATATATGTATATAATATATACAACCATTTAATGCATCTACTTTCGCTCCTGGTCAGTCATCCATAGTCAGCTTTATTGTTTAATAATGCTGATCTAAATCACCTATTAACAATAATTGTAACTGATAATCATTGAGCTATTTATATACATATATTTAGTGTAGAAAGGGGATCAAATTACAGAATGAAAGGAAATTGGAAATTTGTTAAAATATCGCCCATTTTAGTCAATAATCATAGGCATGTGTATTTTTTTTATTAGTTTTTTATTACAGATTTGGTTGTGAACAATATTTCATAATCATGTATTATTAAATAATTGTAAAGGTGTATTATTTGTAGTAGAATTTGAGAAACAAAGTAATGCTATTTAATAATTGGGTATGGATAATCGGCTTGAATGTCTGTTGGTGTGTTAAGCTTTCCGAAGAATAATCTTCGAACATTAGAATACGATTTCAGAAGAACATTCCACAGGCGCTAGCGATTTTAGCAGAATATTTACTGGGCGCTAGTATGATCAGTGTTGAATTTAGGGGGTGTAAAGGGAGTTACCCTGCGCAAAAAAATCCCTCTTGATTTAAAGTGTTTTCCATTTTGTCGAATTTGAATGTTAATTAATTTTCACACACACACACACACCGGTGGAAAGATCTGGATTCAACACTGAGTATTTCAACAGAACATTCACTGTATATTTAATGTATGATTCGCGCAAGTTTGATAACATTTGTCTTTTATATAGAATCAAATCTTTATAATTTGTAAGAAAAATAAAAGTTCAATCTGTTATTTGAGAAAAAAATTAATGACTTCGTTTCCAAATTATTGTGCGAAGTTATACACACACACAATCTATCTACGCACATAGCTGTGCTTAATTTTGAACCGATAAAAGGCATTTCGTTAACTGCATCCACTGACAACTTTTGAGCTGCTTTTCTTCTGACCGAACAGTGGGAGTGACAACCCACAAAGTGTGGAGCACGTATTTTTGCGGCAATGGGACTCAAACCGTGAATTCTCTGGTTCACTGTTCGGGAACGCTAACTATTAAACCACACAAGCAAGTATACCTTCTACTTACGTGGTAGTGTACATTTTACTCATACAGGATTTCCAAGAGCCATTAATTATTCTTAACGTAATTCAATGTTGTCTCCAATATCCTTGAAGAATTGAAATCATTGTAATTATGCTTAGGTTTTAACTTTCTGTATCCTGTGTTAGACACAGACCACACGCGTCGGTTTACCCCAAGGCACACTATACTACCGTCCCCGTCAACGATGGGTCAGCAACAAGTTCGTGAACTCACAACGCTAAAATCGTGGGTTCGATTCCACGCGATGGACAGAGCACAGATAACCCATCGTTTAGTTTTAAACTGAACAAAGAAACACACACACAATACAATAAATTCAAATACGGGCCTTTTTCTTCTTTATATCTGGAACTAAGTGTTTGATTAACTTTATTTTTGGTTTTAGCGCAAAACTACACAATGAGGTATTTACGCTCTGTCCACCGCGGAGGATCTAACTCCGAATGTTAGCATTAGCATTTCTCTGTTTATATGTTTGTTAATACATTAGCGAGTTTGCCTAAAATAGTCTTATATTTCGCCCCCACCCCATTGGCAGAGCGGTAAGTCTGAAAGCTTATGACACTAAAAACCGGGTTTCGATACCCGTGATGGTCATACCACAGATAGGCCATTGTATAGCTTTGTGCTTAAGTAGAAATAAACAAATAGACAAAAGGCTTTATGCTAGAAAATATAAAGAACTTAACCTTACTAAATAAGTTTATTATTTTTTTAATCTAAAGCTTTGGCTGCTTCTAAAATTTAAATAATATGGAGATACATGATTTTCTTTTGCTGTTTTATTTTTATTTCGTGACGTAATAGAGGGGAAGGTATAGTGTCTTATATGGTGATATTTTTATTAAACGTGTGTATAATTTACTAGCCTGAGTATGCTTTAATCTCTTGAAAATAATGTGCATTTAGAGGCTTAAATATGCACGTAGACAAATAATAATAAAAACTCACAATGAAAAGAAAAATATAACGTTCAAATCCATGCTGTTCTCTCTCTCTCTTACTCTCCTCTCCAAGCCATAAGTGTACTATATTAGGTGTAATTATTCTATTGGCAGTCTGTCGTATGTTAATTCTTATCTTCGAAACGTATATATATACACACACATAAACTTATTTGAAAAAATTTCCATCATGATTTACAGCATGATTTTTAATTTCTGTACAGTTTATTTTGTAGTATATTTTTCTTTAAAGTTTATTTGTCTTTTTCTGCGTATTTTCAAAGTTAAGAAAATACTTTCTTACTGGTGTATCAACTATATTATTATAAGTCCATATTTTATTTTTCTTATAGTTCTCGTGTTCCATATATATTTATATACCTGTACGTTAATCATTACTGGGGGGATGACTCTTTATTTCAGTCGACTTGTGTGTATGTAGCCTCTGGTGTTTCAACCTTCTCCTTTGCTGTAAGTGTAACGTCCGGTCTACAAATATGTAATGACAAATAGGCTGTGCTCTGTGATGGATGGAGGCCAGAATTGTACAAATTATTGGTAATTATGTAGCGGGCCTTTTTTTTTTTTGGCTTTCCCTCGAAAAGTACATAACTATAAAGCGATAGGCCGAGACACTGTATGTAATACCCCTTAAGCGATGTCCTGTGTATTCTGCATGCAGAGGGGGAACAGACACAAACATAGAAGTTACACGTGGTATATTAACACTACTATGTGTATGGTTTCGAGCACCTTTCGACGTGTATACACTGAATCTTTTGTCGTAATAATTATAATGGAAAACTTTTTCAAAACTAAGGGGATGCCTTAAAAATGCCAAACCATTTGGTCAGTAATTTACATCAGTATTCTTTGGGTCAGTGAAACCAGATTCCCAAGTTCAAAAATAATAAAACAAAACATACATGAAACTGTTTGTTTGGTTTTGCAAAATTTAAAAGTGTTTTTTTCTAATTATTTTACCGCATAAAGTTATGGAATAGTTTTTTTTTCTTATCGCTGTTGTGAGAGATGGTATATAATAGTCATTTTCAGTTGATTCGGTTAGACCTCGACAACCTTTTTTTGTTTGTTTGTAGTCAAGTGCAAAGCTACACATTGCTGTGTCCATCACGGGTATTGAAACTCGGTTACTAGCGGTATAAGTCTGCAGACGTACCGGTTTGCCACTAGGGGATCTCGACAATGAAATAAAAGATAAACTATTAAGGATAAAGATACGAAGTCTTAATAACCAGGAAAATAAATCATTCGCTTAACTGTGACTTTGTGAAAAAAAAAAAAACATTTCCATTAGAAGAACGGATTTCAGAAACCTGAACCTGTTGTTTAAACAAAGGTTTTGACATAGTGCATAAACTAATAATGATAATAGTGCTGTATTTTATGGACATGTAAGAAAATATTTCTCACGTTTTTTTACTCTGAAAATACTATTGCTTATCAAATGCAGTTTGTTTACTAAACATTAGAAAGGTTGTTAAAACTGTACCAGCTACACTAACTACATCTCATTATCGCATTCAGTTCAAATAACATGTGAATATATATATATATACTTTAATTTTTTATATAATTGGGCCAGGTGTCACCTATTGTTCATTGTATCTGGCTGTGGATTCGAAGGTTCATGGTTTTCCTCCCGTTGCCACGTAAACCCATTCCATACTTGGGGAATCATAGTTGCAATATGAGGTGTTAAATCCCACCATTTGGCCAAACAAGCGTAGCCCAAGAGCTGACGGCTAGAACTGTTAATGAGTTGACAACCTTATAGTCAGTTGGTACAAAATTAGAGACGTCTAGCGGATATACAGCATTTGAGTATCCTTACGTGGAAAACCGCAACAAACTTGCGACAGGTTGAAAATTCCAATTCCAAAAATGTTTTATTTCGGAAAATACCAAGAAACATTACTAAAGCGAATTTTTGTAAATTCTAAATTAAATTAACTCCAGATTTTATTTATTGCTTCTATTGTTTAAATCTCTTTCCCTTCTGCAGCTGCTGTTTATGACCGCTGACAGTAAAAAAGCGATGTTTAACATTTTGTTAAAAACCACGAAGCTGTTACCACGCGCGGACTTATTATAAAATCTCTGTTAACCACGTTGAAATTTCTCTTAGAAAACTACAACCATTTTTTTTTGGGGGGGGGAGGGGGTAATTATATAATTCCAATGTACATGGCAAATTTTTATACTTTCAACACTTAGTTACAAGCTACTCATTTTTCTAGTGAATATTGAAGTAGATAGATATGTTTTGTGGCGCCATCTGGGGTGCAAAATGGCTAATAGACCTCGTTATTGCGAGTGGGTAGGGAGTGTAATAAAAGATAATTACACGTAAAGGTGATTTATCATTTGCAGTGATAAGGGTCGAAACCTACAAAATGCGTGATGATGCATTTTGTTATTTGATTGAATTTTATATGGTTATAATACATAGATGTACATAAATTAACAACCAAATTATGAAAAAAAAAAAAAAGACTCAAAAATTACTGTTGAAAATGAAAGGTTTGCACACACGTACTTAATAAGAAATTTTTAGAACGTTTTTAATGGAGCTAAATAATCGAAACTGCATAACTTGTATACTTATATACTTCACCGACTACTGAAATATTTCCTTTCCACACCACGGTGTACGTACGTAATGTTATTGTAAAATAATAATAAATACAGTTTGTTGGCAAAAATTAATTCTTCAGAGTGCAAACTCTCGTGAATCATAAGTTTTTAATTGGTATGTTCTCATAAGCCATAGGCCCGGCATGGCCAAGTGGTTAGGGTGCAGGTCGCAGGTTCGAATCTCCGTCACACCAAACATGCTCGCCCTGTCAGCCGTGGGGGCATTATAATGTGACGGTCAATCCCACTATTCGTTGGTAAAAGAGTAGCCCAAGAGTTGGCGGTGGGTGGTGATGACTAGCTGCCTTCCCTCTAGTCTTACACTGCTAAATTAGGGACGGCTAGCGCACATAGCCCTCGTGTAGCTTTGCGCGAAATCCATAACAAACAAACTCATAAGCCATAATAAGTAGCGTAAAACAAAAATACTGGAATATCAGTTTTCATCAAAAACGTTTTATAGAATCTTGTACATGATACGATACCTGTTCAGATACAGATGAAGCTTCGAGCAGTTCTGAGTCTGTTTATCTGTCGCCTTAAGCATGAGATATTTCAAAAGAAACGGTAGCAGCTTCAACAGCTTTTGCTTGTTGTTTAACCCTAGATTAAACTAGTTTGAGAAACCAATAATATGGGACGGGTTTCTGCTTTGTTGCTTTATATCCTCTAAGACTGTCAATTGCAGGAAGTATCAACACAAACTTCGTGTAATTATGTCGGGAATTTTGTGAACCTGATATTGATAAACTAAACCGACGATCTGAATACTTCACTTCCAATTCAGCTTAAAATGCTCTGAGAAAGAATTAATAAAATAAATGGTATTTTGGTAAACATACAATTCAATAAGTACCTGAGAAATGTTGAGCCAGTTCTAGTCCTAAAGCGTTGTACAGTATCGAGGGGGAGGGTTCCCCTTTCACTTTCGTAGAGTGAAACTCTCAAATGCAAATCCAGGATAATCAAGAAGAATAAAGCAAGTATATAATTTTAAAATATTTACTATTTGGGAAACAATTTTCGAAGTGAGCGTGAAATTAACGTAAGCGAAGAGTGTACTATGTATAGAGTGTCCTTGAATGATATTAATATACTTGTTTGCTTATACTGACATATTCTCTAATATCAGACGTGTGTGATTAAACTATTGTGCTAGAAGAAGTCACTCAAGCTCCGAACGTGTACTCTCGTATCCAAAGGGACTGTTTGCTACTCGACCAGAAACTGAAGGATATTTGACATTATAAGATAATATTTTAACGGGTTTTTAAATTTTGTATAAAAAAAAAAACCAGGGCACAAATGATAACCATGGAAGTACATTTTGGTGTAATTTTATCTCTGTTTCGTTTGATGACCACCATTGATATATGATCCCCTGAAGATATTGTTCCATTGATATATGATCCCCTGAAGATATTGTTCCATTGATATATGATCCCCTGAAGGTATTGTTCCATTGATATATGATCTCTTGAAGATATTGTTCCATTTTTATTTAACCCTCCAGTGGCTCAGCGGGTAAAATTTATAATGCTAAAAGTCCGGTTTCGAATCCTTTGGTGGGCACATTACAGCCCGATGTGTAGCTTTGCGCATCACAACAAACCATTTGAACGTAAGAATCGCCGATTGGGGTCATATACCGCAGAAAATTTTATAAACGCGTTTGTGAAACTATTAATCACCAAATTGTTCGCGGATCCTCGGCATTGTCGATTACAAAGGTCCAAAGTACAAGTCACGCTAAAAACTTGAATATGAACAATACCGTCTATTTTTCAATTAATCTCGATGATTAATGGTGGAGCCTCATGTGTATTTTAACTAATGGAAATTAACGGTATCATTCCTGTAGGTATTAGCACACAAATGAATAAAATATGATTTCTGAAAGTTTATTTGAATCATCTGTTTAATCCAGACACTTACTACACTCATATCATATTATAACGTAAAGAAAAACGATTCCCCAGTGGCTCAACACTGAGTCTAAAGGCTCATAACGCTATGAACCGGGTTTCGATACCCGTGGTGGCTACAGCCCAGATAGCCCTCGTGTAGCTTTGCGTTTAACAGCAAACAAATAAAAAAAGTGTTACTATAGCCATTTCATTCTTATTAACTCGTGATGCCTAGCGGAAGAAAGCATATTAGGCCTAGTTTCTTTGAGGGTTTAACTTTGGGGTATATTTATCACAATATTTGTATATGTCTTGAAATATTTGAAAATGTTCATTTTTCTGAAAAATCCCATGAAAGTGTGTGACAGCTCGTGCCACTGCTTAAACGTTCTTAGGCTTAGCCGATTGGATTGTGGTCGACCTCTAACATAAGGTATTCTACAGCATACGTTTTGGAGAGAATGAATGACTTCTGGTAGTTTAGGGTTTGGTGTATCTCACTGTGCTCTGGTTTACATTAACAATGCATAGATCTCAGCTTATAAAGCGTGCGTGAGATTGGAAACTTGTAACTTTAGGTTGTTTTCCTGGTAGACCATCAACGAAAAGCCTGAACACGAGCTCCTTACTGTCTAGAATGTTAAACGTGAATTGAGGTAAACGTGTTATAAATTAGTACTGTCTTCCAATAGTAAACAATTGTCTACCTTTCAATCTACTATTACTTCTCTCTCCAGTTAAGGTGGAGAAACTCGTTGCATAAATTTGATGTACCTATATGATATAAATTTGATGTACCGGCTGTTCCAAATATATTCATCCATACAAAAAAAAAAACGCCCTAAAACAAAAATTATTAACACAACGGCACCAAATATTTGTGTACATGTAGCTGTGAGTATCGAGTTACCGTATATATATATACGCTGTTGCACCTACGCGCTTCTACTGTTGCGAATAGAGCAGAGGTAATAATCTTATAACCTTTCAACCTTATATTTTATGGGAATTTTTTTCTGACATTCCTGCATTTCCCATGTTTTTTGTTCAAGAAATTGCCTTCTCTTAAACTTTCTACCGTTTCACAGAGCAACGTCTAGTTGGTTTTATTTGGTGCTCCCCATACCGTTTCACAGAGCAACGTCCAGTTGGCTTTATTTGGTGCCCCCCAAGTGGCTCAGTGGCAAGTCTGCAAGCCCACACCTCTAAAACCCGGGTTTCGATACCCGTGGTGGGCACAGCACAGATAACACATTGTATAGCCTTACCCTTAACAACAAACGAAACGAAATATTATATTCGAACCGGTAAATAATTTGTACAAGTAGTTTTATTGTTGAGCGTTGTGCGAGTACGAAACAAGTTATTTTATTTATCTGGAAAAACAAACGTTTGTCTGGAGTTTATTTTTACATGAACTCCAGTCTGGGGGAATATTTATCTCAGTTAGAAAACACGAATAGGGTACCTGTGGTCGATCTAATAAAATGAAGAATTTTGAAAGAAAAATAAATGGCGTGGAAGATTTGAATGAAATGACATTCACGTCAAAGCTGACTTGATCTTTGACTTACCAGTGTTACTCACAATATATTTGTCATAGGATATGTATTTCTGTACATATATAGAGAGATGTACGCCATGACTTCGAAATTTACAGTGTGAAAAATTCAGACGTAAGCCTTCAAAGTAATGGTCGAAATACCGCACACACACACACACACACACACACGCCTTGTATAAATATAACTGAGATCTGTAAATTCAAGAAGAGATCTGCTCTGTTTAGGTTATTATGGTATACAAGAGCAAAACTGCAAAGTCATCAGCGCATTGTTTTGTTCGTTTGATGTTACTTTTCTTCATGTCTGATTTTACAGTAACATTCTTGCCCACTGGTCACTACTACATTTGCTTTGTTGCTTATTTTGCCCGCAGGCCCGGCATGGCCAGGTGGTTAGGGCGCTCGACTCGCAGTCTGAGGGTCGCGGGTTCGAATCCCCGTCACACCAATGTTCGCCCTTTCAGCCGTGGGGGCGTTATAATGTAACGGTCAATCCCACTACTAAAGAGTAGCCCAAGATTTGGCGGTGAGTGGTGATGACTAGCTGCCTTCCCTCTGGTCTTACACTGCTAAATTAGGGACGGCTAGCGCAGATAGCCCTCGTGTAGCTTTGCGCGAAATTCGAAAACAACCAATTATGTTGCCCGCCGGGTTAGCCTAACCCGTTTTTTTAGAATTAGATAAGAACATTGGTTAGGCTAAATTTGATGAAGAGGAACCCGGGTACTTTGAGACTAATAAAGTTTAGAGACGACTTGAGTGAGTAACGAAGAAAACTTTATGAAGAGTTCAACACAGTAACAAATTTTTAACATTTTGTCGTCGTTGGTCATGATAAGACCTTGTCCATTGTGTTAAACTTGTAATAAAGTTTCCTTCGTTATCTACTTAATCCGCCTCTAAACTTTAATGCTGAGGGTAGCTTTTTGCTGGTTTCCATATGAACTATGGATCTGTAACTGAGGGATACTTTCTAGGTTTAGCAGTGTGAAAAAAAAAGGTGTCGATCTGACGATAGAGGACTTGATGTGGCTCTTCGTGAAATAGAGATGTACTAGGCAATATTCAATTTTGATGATCAGCCGAATCCATAGGGAACCAGCTACTGAACCCATCTGGACTTTTTTATTGCTTCTTTTTCACGGAGTAAAGTAGCCGTATATAAAACCACGTGCCCACCATTATCAACTGACAACAAGAAAATGTGGCTCTAATGTGAAATTTATTGTTCAAGTTGTAGCTAAGCCTACTTGCAGCCATTTAGCAAAACTCTAGGTAGTTAAAGATTACCTGTTTTCATCTCGATCTTCTCTCCCTGATTTGTGATATATTTATACGTCTGCTAATATTTATATTAATTGTGTGTGTTTCTTTTCTCGTTAACTACGATGGAAATTAACTTGGGCAACTAATTTGTTTTAACTAGTATTAATTAATAATTATTATATTTTTCTCTCTGTAATTTTCAGTAACAGTCGGTGTTTTGATCTGTTAAGTAACCTCCAACAGAATGTTTACTTGTAACACTTGTGGCTTGTAACAGTAGTAGCTAACTTATCATCAGAATGGATTAGTGAAGGATAACGAAGAAGATCAATAAAAACGTTCTGTCCGAATTTTTAAAAAAATAGTTCTCTTTCCCTCCACCAGAGTAACACAAGACTGCCGTAGTGCACACAACGGCAACGTCTAATATGCCATCGTCAGATATATGAGAGATTTGCATGACTCTTTGGGACAGGTTGAAGCCGCCTTTAACTGCAAGTCTGCTGTTATTGTGTAACTTGCGTTTCACTGAAGCTACCGTTTTTTTTATTATTATTATTATTCAGTAAATATTTCATTACAGCGCCCGCTCGCGGCGGGAGATATATTTTTTTTATTCAGGGACTGCTGCAATATATATACCTGTAGGGCAAACAGTCCGCTACAACCGTTTGTACTGATAATTGTACTGTACTTTTTTCTTTTCTTGTGCTTTGTTTTGTCTATTCTCTTGATCCCAAGGTGACTGAAGCATAGACGTCAAATGACACCTATGATTAGCCGCTGGTCTTGCTAGCGCCCCATAGTGGTCACACCTATTATCTCTTCCACAGTGCTTATCAGTTGGTTTTTAAAGTTAGTAATAAAAGTTGACAGGTCCGGAGTTATGGATTTTTTTTTTTTTACTTTAATCTTATTTAAATTTATTTGTTATGATTTTATTATATATACATAAACACACACATGATATATGTACTAGCGTTATGCTCGAAAAATATACTAGTTGCTATGGTAAAAAGTCCTATCTAATTATGTAAGGGTTTAAAAGACAGCACGGAAAAGATAAGTACCAAATAACTCGACAAGAACATAGCCCTAGATACATTACATAAAGATGCATCACTCGTGTTTTTATGGTTCAGTTGCAAACGTGTATTTCTTGTCAGCATTGTAAGAATTTATACATGGAAAGGATATATTACATAAGGATACATCAGCCACATTAAGGTCCAGATTTCTTGTCAGTGTTGGAACAAAATTATACAGGAAAAATGTATTTAACATAAGGATACACCAGCCATATTAAGGTCCAGATTTCTTGTCAGTGTTGGAACAAAATTATACAGGAAAAATGTATTTAACATAAGGATACATCAGCCACTTTGTACTTCACATTCCTTGTCAGTATTGAAACAAAATTATACATGAAAAGGATATATTACATATGGATACATCAGTCACTTTGTTTTAGTACAGTTACAAACGTGGTTTCCTTGTCAGTACTAGGGCAGAGTCGTATATGAAGCAGTACTATTTTAGTAGACCTCTGAGATTTGATAACTGAAGATGTAATATAAAAATGTCATCACAATGGTTGGTATTTGTTATGACAAAGTACCCTGTATTTACTGTTTTTTCGTACTGGTACCAATCATGGCCCAGTGGTTAGCGTACCGGACTATGGATCTACGGTTCCATGTTGGCGTCCCGTTACCGCAACAACAAAAAAATCGACGTTCCGTACTTCGGAGCCTTTGTGCGTTATAAGGGTGACAGTAAAGCCCCGCTATTCGTTAAAGAAGAGTAGCCCAAGAGTTGGCGTTGGGTGCTGTTGACTAGCTTCCATCCCTCTATTCTATCAGTTCAAAATTAGGGATGGCTTACGCAGATAGCCCTTGATGTAGTTTTGGACAAATATCCGAAAACAAACGAAGCGAATAAAATAAAACGTTGGATAAACTGTTTGATTTAATAATTAAACATTTCAACTATAATTTTTTCCATAGCAAATTAAATGACCTTATTCTGTACAAACGTAATTTAAAACGTATCTCGCATCTTTTTAATGCACACACACACACACACACACACACAACAGCGTTGGTTAGTAAGTGAAACTTGTAAATGTCGTAATAGCATTCAGTCAGTTCAAAGGGAGTACTAATGAGATCCGCCGTGTTATGGACCGTGGCGTCACACTATCCTTAAGCGCGTTACCGAAGTCTCATTTTAATCTTCACTAGCTGCAGCACTGCGAATATGTGACGAGATATGATCCGTGATATTGGTTCCTAGAAGAGTTCCTCAGCTCGGCAACACGCGAATAATAGGTTGCAGAAGAAGTGAAAGATTCGGTCACGAAGATCTTTCCTGTTATCTAAGCCTCACAGAGAGTTCGAAGGCCTGCGTTACACAGATAGGCAACTCAACATACAGAGCCTCGTTTGGAAGGATGACGAGTGTTATTGTTCCATGCACGAGCGGTATTGAAGGTTTTATTTGGTAGTTCGGTTTAATTAAAAAGAAAATGGCTTTAGCGAACGTTTTTTTTTTTATTCGGATGAATACAAAGTTCAAAATCCAAAGAACTTTGTATCAAAAGGCAGAAAGAAATGGATAAAACAAAAGCAGCGGAACATACAGATAAAGTAATAGTATACATTAACTGACTGGTTTACAAGTTTTCGAAAATACCAGATGTTCGGAACTGTTGAGAACGAAGGCTGACGTTCATATATCGTACTTATTCGTCGGACAATAATACTCCTAGAGTTGGCGGTGGGTACTGTTGATTAGCTGCCTTCTATCTGATCTATCAGTTCTAGATCAGGGAATTTTTAAAGCAACAACGAAACAACTGAAATGGGATGTAGATAAAAATTAACAAAAAACGTACAACGTTTTATCAGTGTAACGTTATCTTTTTTTTTTTTTATCCATTTTATAATTTTTTTTTAAATAAAGCTTTTACAACCTTAAGAAATTTAACATATACATTATTAATGAATAATAGTATAAAGAAAATAGTGTAAAACTGTATAATAACAAGTCAAGACGAGTGTGCATAACCATTAAAATATATATATATATATATATGCGGTTTTCAAAATTAACAATCTTAAATTCAACATTTGAATTGTTTATGTGACTTAACAGAACGTAAGAAAGGTTATAAAATTCTAATATTGTTATACGTATACAGGAGACACTTGCAGTTAGCATTGTTGTTCCTTTGTGTGAATAATATATTATCTCAACAGTCCGAAAGGAGAAAAAAAAACTGTGCTTAAATATTTTATTATTCCTTCTTATAGGTTTCAAAGCGATTATTAACATAAGACCAAGCAATATTTTTCTTTAATCAAAATTTCTATTATTAGGCTTAACTTCCCTGACAGGTATTATTATATCATGTTAATATCCTCAACAATAGACCGGTATTCTGAAATCATGCTAATACCCTCAACAATATACAGGTATTATCGGATTCTGTACCCTCAACAAAAGAAATGTTATGAGACTATTTCAATATCCTCTACATCAGTCAATTATTATCAGACCATGTTAACATCCTCAACACTAGGTTTATACCTTCAACGTAGGCAATTATTAATATCCTCAACACGGGCGGTAACTAAAAAAGAGGAGGAAATGGAAGCCACATCAACAAATCGATGTTAATGTCTTGGTTTATTTTTTTAGTGATAGAAGGAAAAGCCCAACCTAAAGAGCTCCACGGCCTTTTCGCTACGAAAGCTTGTTACTTACACAAAGTTTGTTAAGAATTGGCTTATTTGATTAGCAACCACCCCCCACTCACTGTAATCAAATTGGTCGATACTAACCAGATTTAAAGATGGAGAGGCCGGTTGCTTTGTGCGGCAAGAAAACAGTCCTTGGTGAATTATATAAGCTGGTTTAATATACTTTGCTGCCTGGCGGCGTGCGTGTGGCTATTCTGTTGCAGTTTTCAGAGCCGCTCATCCTGTACACTGATGGCAAACTGTAGAGCCAAAAAGCATCTTTCTGTAAACTGAAGACAGTTGTGTTGTTATAGCAGACTCGGAAGTGTACTTGCTTAGCTTGTAGATTTGTTTTTCCAAGATCAAATCAAATAAGTTACTTGTTTTTTCATCGAGTTCTTGTTTGATTTGACTTAGTGGTAGTTAGTTCGTGATTATTTCGTTTGATATAATAGTGTAGTAAAATGTTATGTATTATATATATTTATATAATATTCCCAGTACTAATGTCGTCTCTTTTTTGTTTTTATTTTAAATTTTGGTTGGTAATGCTTTCGCATCTTCAACACGGCTTTTTAGCCGCCATAATTGAAAGTTTATACATAAAAAAACATATAGCTTTTAGCAAATTCTAAATAAGATACATCTCGATAAAAATATAAAAAAACAATGATAAATAATGATTATATAAAATCCATAAATATTTAAGATCTGTAAATAATAAAACATAATTTTAAGACATATAAAATTCACAAATTGTTTAAATTAGATTCAAATAGCTTCCAGATTTAATTATAAGATAACTCTCATAAACACGAAGCCAAAATTGGAAATGAAACAGAGAAAGGTTCTTGTAACAATATATGTAACTGACCGACTTAATAAAAATTTCAAAACAATATATTCGAATACAGTATTATTGATAGCTCAAATAGAAACATCCAGTTTTAAGAATACAAATGTTTATGCTCTTTCATTGGTCAATCTGTTTGTTTTGTTTTTTTCCGCGAAGGTTTTTAGAAACGAAATTCGAAGAATCGGTTGAAATATTAGAAAGGGTACAAATAGATGTCGCGACCTAAATAAATGTAAATTCCAGTAAGAGCAGAATATTACAAAATCCTTATTCTCAGCATAGCTTGTGTTGTGCTACCAGTGAAACTGATACGCCCCAGCAAATAAAGAAATAGAGTTTTTGTATGTTTTTTTTGCTTCATTCCCTCCGCCCCGAACCATTATATATTAACTTTTTAAAAAAAAGAAATCATATAATTTACTTTTTATTCTTGCGAGCTTTTTCTTGAGAAAATACAATGCTATTTCTAACATAATTTTCATGGAAAAACAAACAAACTAGTTTAATATTGGTTATTTTAATGAGCTGTTATTCTATTGATTTTTGTTTTAGTTCTCAACACGTTGTCCAAAACTACAATCTCATTCGTTTATATGGGGAAAAACACACACACACACACACACACACACACACAACAAAAACAAGGCTTCTACTCAAAATGATGGATTTGTGTGGTTCTGTATTCAACTAATATTTTATTCATCTTTGGAAAATCAATAACGGGTAATTTTAAAAAATGTTTTGATTTCAGGATTGATGGTTAATATTTCGCTTGATTGATAAGCTCAGTAGTTTCAAATTTGAGTCAGTGTTTTATCTGTTTTACTCTATTATAAGTATGTTAGGATGAATTGTACAACGCTTTTATTGTGGGATAACCATGTGGTAGCAGCTAGATGAAATAATGTTATCGTAGGTTAACAATGTGATAGTATCTAGGTGAAATAACACTTTTATTGTGGGATAACAGTGTGTAGTATCTAGGTGAAATAACACTTTTATTGTGGGATAACAGTGTGTAGTATCTAGGTGACATAACTCTTATTGTGGTATAATACTGTAGTAATATCTAGGTGAAATAACACTTATTGTGGTATAATACTGTAGTAATATCTAGATGACATAACACTTATTGTGGTATAATACTGTAGTAATATCTAGGTGAAATAACACTTATTATGGGATAACAGTGTGGTAGTATTTAGGTGAAATAACACTTATTGTGGGATAACAACGTGCTAGTAGCTAGTTCTTAGGAATGTCCAAAATTTTAAACCTGGTGTGCCATTTATATTTCTAGATTGGAGCCGGAGGGTCAAAAACTTTCACACGCCATTCACACCACCAGTACTTCCACACACACGGTGGGCCCGTGACCTACAGTTCGAGGGCGATTCTATTTGCATTTGGAGCCAGGGGCTTAATATAATTAAAATATGGTAATTCAAATACAAACAGATATTTTCTAGATACTTTAACTGCTAACGTTTTTCCTAATATAAAGAAACCAAACGTACTGTAACTTGAATGCGCAGCTTTATTAATAGATTTGTGTGACACCCCTTCAATGGGTCAAACCAAGTATGGCTGCTAGGTAATATAACTGTTTTTCTGCGTGAAAAAACACCCTTTTTTTTTGGGGGGGGGTAGCATAGCGTAAGTATATAGGTGATAATATTTTTTTAGATTACATAGCCTATTTAGATAATATGGTGCATTGTTTGGTCTAACAATACGGCAGTTGCTAGGATACAACACTTTCTGAGATAGCAATGTGGTAGTATCTAGATGACAAAACTTTTTTTCTGGAATAAAATTGTGGAAGCATATGGGTGATACAGTTTGTTTTTTGGGGATAACGGTGTGGTAGTATCTAGGTGATATAACACTTATTGTGGGATAACAGTGTGGTGTTAGCTAGATGATATAATGCTATGGTATCTTGCTTTCATTGCAATCTGTTTTAATAAATAGATAAATTCAGACGTAAAAATGTTGTGTGGTTCACTTTTTGCAATAAATCAAACCATCAATAAAAATATTGCACCGTCAGGTGTGAGAGAAGAGAACATTTCTACATGTGCTGAGCCCCCACATCACCCCGAGACCGTCTCGTGGCTTGAAATCTGGAACAGTTTAGAACTTGTTCCCCCACACGCGCAAGAATTGAATTTTGATATTCTCGAATGTAAGTAGTTCTCTACAGTCTTGAGGAGCAGTGGTCATTTGAGATGAACAACCTGTACAGTTTTAAATATACAATACTTAACTAACACCTAACCATTTGGTCATTTGAAATGGACAACCTGCACAGTTTTAAATATACAATACTTAAGTAACACCTAACCATTTGGTCGTTTGAGATGGACAACCTGCACAGTTTTAAATATACAATACTTAACTAATACCTAACTATTTGGTCATTTGAGATGAATAACCAGCGCAGTTTTAAATATACAATACTTAACTAACACCTAACCATTTGGTCATTTGAGATGAACAACCTGTACAGTTTTAAATATACAATACTTAACTAATACCTAACCATTTGGTCATTTGAGATGAACAACCTGCACAGTTTTAAATATACAATATTTAACTAACACCTAACTATTTGGTCATTTGAGATGGACAACCTGCACAGTTTTAAATATACAATATTTAACTAACACCTAACTATTTGGTCAT
>NW_013666493.1:136503-142779 GCF_000517525.1 Limulus polyphemus
TATATATATATATATATATATATATATACATACACACATTCGCACACAGACACACACACACACATTACTTGAGAGAATTTCTGTAGAAAAGTGATTTTTGTTATGAACATTAGGAAGTTTGCTACAACGTTCTTTTTCCTTCGTGCTCATTAACGCTAGATACTGGCTTCACTAACCAGATAACGGTCTATGGGAAGCTAATTTGTATCAGCTTTCCAAGGGTTTGGCTGGCAGATGCCATCGACTTCGGGCACATTATATCTCAGCAGTCACTGAATGTTGGCCGAAATGAGCTGAAATCCTGAGCTCTGAGAACGATTGAGCCATTAGCGAAGCTTCATGTCTTATCAAGAAACATTGGCAGGTAGGCTGGCATAGCACAATATGCATTAATTTATCGTTAGCTTATCGCGTGAAGGAAGTTTAGAGTGTGGTTACAGACCTCCCATTTAGTTACTGTTTACTTCAGTGAACTTTGGGACTACGTTATGTTATTCCCCTGCAGCTGCTGCACCGAACGTGTCTTCCATTATTAAATTCAATATGAAGGCTAACAAAATTATGTATTTCTTATTTATTTGGACATTGAATTACAACTGGAACTTTTACGCTTTTAATTAAGCACAATGACCTAACTGGACGAATATGAAGGCAGATATGAGTCCCGACCAATCTTTGATTAATTGGAACTTTTTGTGAAATAGTTTAGTTTTGTTGGGGTGGTTTGTGTAGAGTAATATCTACGAGTATATATAAGGAGTTGTTTCGTTACTTTTACTATTTAAATATATAATACATACTGAAATAGAGATGTTTTCAAAGATAGAAGCGTTTTTTTTTTTCTTACAAAATTCTAAGTAATAGTGTTACATGTCGTTAGGTCTCCGCAGTGATTTTTCTGGCTGATTATTAAGTTCGCTGTTAGTAAGGTAGCTTACTCTGGCCGGAAGTTAATAATATTAATTATGGACGTTCAATCCAGAACCCGGAGTTTGATTTCCGTGTTGGAGAGGGCGCATTTAGCCCTCTATGTAATTTTATTCTATAAACAATATCTTCTTATCATAAAATTTCCCCTGGAATGTAATATAATGTTGTTGTTTTTTTTATAAGTATTCGCCGAATTTTTCTGTAAATCTTCCTCTTAATTTAGATTCAATTTGAAGTTTAAACTGCTATTAAATCTTCATAAAAAAAAGGATATTCATGGTCTGTGAACATTCTAGAGATAATCGTCATCAAATAGAACACTGACCTTTAACCCTGGGTAAACTGCATCATAGATTCGACAACGCCTGAATGATAAGAAATGTCTGAAGAATGATGTCAGAAGATAAGCTCGAATAAACGCCTCTCCATTTCACGTTTTCACTCCCTACCTTACTTGTCCGACTTTTAAGAATCCATTTGTTTATCTGTAGATTGTCGTGGGGAAAGGGGGGGATATGTGTTTGTGAGTCAACTAACCTCAGATATATTGCGTTCAAACCCGAATAATCTTCGTATATAATGCCTTTTGAATAGTTTATAAGCATTCTAGACAACAAACGTCCTTAAAGTACATCTACATAAATAGAAGTAATAATTCTAAGCCATCTTATTGTTGTTGACTTTCAAGACACCCATAAAGGTAAACAGACACTCTGAAAACAAAAGTAACGATTTTGAATCGATCATCTGATATGGTTGTAAATTCTGTTTTCATGATGACAAGTGGGGTTTCGGTGTAGTTTCTTCTGAGTGCCCACGAGTACTTAAAGAAAGGTAGTGAACGCTTTTCGCCTGTAAACTTTTTTGCTTAAGTAGTGAATTGTTAGGCCTAAACCAAGCTTTTAAACCATCGACGTAAACAGTAAGTTGGCATATACCGAGCAGTTATGCAGCCTACAATTTAGTTACAGGAAAATCCAATGCAGTGTATTTCGTTTGGAGTGAGAAAAAAAAAAGAGCCGTCGATGAATCAAAAAGAAAAGGGCATTAAGAGGAAGAATTTCAGAAACACGAAAGTGCACTCTCTAACAGTAACCCTTACCCAACTAATCTCGCTCCAGGAAGTAGACATAAGGCAATGTTTCAAGTACATACCCATCTTCTTGAGATTATGTTTGATATTAGCAGGTATAGCATACACACACACACAAACACACACACTGGGGAAATTGTTTTTTAATTTTTAAGGCAATACACTTGACAGTTTGCCTTTCCAATTATAGTGTGATTTTAATGGTGTCTTCGGCCTCTTGCTTCTGGTAAATCAACAGAAAAAAAAGAGGGAATCCTCAATAGCTGCAGCTGTAATTAGATCTCAAATTTGTCAAGAGATGGAGCTATGAGCTAAAAGTTTGGAGCCATTCTGTGAGCCGCTATGCTTCGGCCAACAATGAGAATGAAGCATACTCTCAGACACATCAGCAACCTTAATCTTTCATTCTCCTCAAAGATATGTTTCTTCTAAAAGTTTGCCTATGATAGTAATCATGTATAATTCACTCAGACTTAAGCGTCTAAGTGTTGTCACTGATCGCAGTATAAACTCATAAATGCCTACATTTGATCCTTTCATTTTATCTACTGTAAAATAATACACGTCCTATACACAACTGGCTCGGTCAATAACACGGCAGTTTGTAATCGAATGTGAAAAACTTTTGTTTTTCAGTTTGATTTATGACGACAGATATAGCGAAATTTTGTAAGATATGCATTCAATTACGTCAGAGTGATTGCACATTGATGATTGTTTTTAAGCGCGAAGCTACGCAATGGGTTGTCGGCGCTTTGTCCAACTTCAGTATCGAGTTCCGATTTTTCAAGTTACGAGACCGATATATAGATAGAGGTTTTAGACAATATTAATTGTTCATCTTATACCTTTCATTATTTTTGTTACGTGTATATTTTTTCAGAGTAAAGGATCAATCTTTCAACACATCCATAGATGGTCAGGTAGTTAGGGCGCTTGACTTGCAATCTGAGGGTCGCGGGTTCGAATCCCCATCCCACCAAACATGTTCGCTTTTTCAGTCGTGGGGGCGTTATATGTAACCATCAATCCTACTATTCGTTTATACTCTATTAGTTTCCTTTAGTCTTTCACTGCTAAATTAGGGACGCGAAATTCAAAACAAACAAACACATCCATGGTGGAAGAGGTCAATAATGCATCTCCCAAGTCCAAACGAGGACCTAAATCGCGATCAAGCGCATGAAAAAAAAAAGTTTGACAAGTTTAGACAATGCGCCATCTGTCGAGGATATTGTATACTAAACGACATATCTAGTGAAGTATCCCCATAACACTGTATATATTTCGAATTAAACAGGTTTTCTATATCCTCAATTAAAATGTTAATCAACAAAAAGTCAGAAACAATTAGGATTAATATTAGAGGCTGGGTCTAAACTACCCGTATTAACGACCTTGAACGAATGTTGATGAAGTGAGACTGGGGAATATCAATAAAATATTAAACTGTTTTTGTCCAATCAGAACCGACAAAGGCATCATTACTAAAGATGACATACTTATATCCTGAAACATCTTAAGTTGTAGCAGTAGTATTTCTTCAATGATAGGAGAAAGTGTAAAAGCATTTGTAAGTAAAATCATCAAATACTCTCAAACCCATTGCATAGTCGATGTAGAAAAGAACAACGCAAATAAAAACGAATAAAATGAACGGCCAACGTTTCTTCATTCATTAGTTTATTTTCTAAGATAGTGTTAGGTTCTGGTTCTGAAAATCTTTACGTGTGAACATGGGCGTTCGTAGGGGGACACTTGCTCCCCCCGGAAAATGAGAATCATAATTATTTCTTTATTCATTCAGCATTTGTATATGAATAATTTATTCACTTCACAATTTCACGCTACTTTGCCCCCCCCCCGACAAAATTTCTTCGAACGCCCGTGCATGTAAAAATTATTTAAGATATTCCACTGAAAGAGTTTCTCATTTGTCATAGTTAAGAAACATGTCTTTATTAACAAATATGCGTCTTTTTTTTATTATCATTATTATTATTTAAAACAGTAATAACACATGCTTGAATTATTTGAAATGTTTTCTTGAGTCACCTGTACACTGAGATCAGAGGACAGATTCTTAGAATGACAAACCACTTTATGCATCACCACTTTATTTTTGTAGATTCTCGATAAATAGGGGAAGGGCATTTTGCGAACGTTTGCTTTCTAAAAAGAAAGATAAAATTAGAGATGTGAAAACATACCTTGTTAAGTTGACGTAGTTTACTGGTGTTTTCTAGCGTAAGCGTTGTCACGAGTGTAATTTTGGGAAATTTATCAAATTCCATTCTTAGCACGTTTAAACTAGAAGAGATGAGCATTCTTTTCTCGGAAATGTATAAGTGTCAACATCAAAGTATGAAAGGAAGTGGAACGTAGTGTATGAAGTTTCAATAAATAAAGTATGAAAGGAAGTGGAACGTAGTGTATGAAGTTTCAATAAATAAAGTATGAAAGGAAGTGGAACGTAGTGTATGAAGTTTCAATAAATAAAGTATGAAAGGAAGTGGAACGTAGTGTATGAAAGTATGTGGAACGTAGTGTATGAAGTTTCAATAGTTAAAGTATGAAAGGAAGTGGAACGTAGTGTATGAAGTTTCAATATTAAAAGTAAATTGGGGTTATAACGTAGTATATGAAGTTTCAATATTAAAAGTAAATAGGGGTTATAACGTAGTATATGAAGTTTCAATATTAAAAGTACGTTGTGGGTTATAACGTAGTGTATGAAGTTTCAATATTAAAAGTAAATTGGGGTTATAACGTAGTATATGAAGTTTCAATATTAAAAGTACGTTGTGGGTTATAACGTAGTGTATGAAGTTTCAAGATAAAAAGTATGTAGATGTTATAACGTAGTGTATGAGTGTCAAGATCACAAACGTGTAAGGGTTGCATTCTGTGACACAAGTTGAAAAATCCCGAAAATCTAGTAACAGCGACAACGCTATAATGCATTACAGCAATGAGCCTGAATTTATCATTTTTAAAAAGAAAACCATGATGACATGTCATTAAAACTAGGCAGTTCATATACATACTATGAAATTACATTTCTTAAATATCAGATTTAAAATGATTATCTGAGCGTTGAAAAGTATTTTTTTCTTACTCTATCAACCACAGTAATGACAATTTTATTCGACTGTTATTAAGAACATTTCCAAGAACGATGGATCCTGAACGGTGCAGTGATTTAAATGAGGTATTCATTCTAATTATCGTTCCGATGTTTTAAGATTTTTTAGAATAACTTCAATTGCTGCTGCTTCGGTTAACGAATTATTTTGGACGTCATACCATTTCCTAATTCTATTTTGAAGTTTTTTTGTTCTTTTTTTTTTTTGTTAAATGTAAAAAGATAATTACTGTAAGTTTTTAACGAAGCTTGAATTACTGCCCAGGTATAAAGGTATACAGAGGGTTGAGTATGTAAGTCATATTTAAATTATTTTGAATATGCAAATCAGCAAGTTGCATGATAACCACAACTGATATATCGCGGTGGAACGAAATGTATCAGGACTACATTGTGACATTGTTTGGTGTGTCTTAGGTTGTGTGATGCTACCGAAAATTAATCGATGCAAAATATTCATAACTCAGCTCATGAATTTGTGTTTAGATCAGGGATTTAAAAAATATAAGACGGGGATATTCTATGTATTTTAAGGCATTGGAAAACAAAGGAATATTGATCAACTTGGGGCACCAAGACCATCCAGAAAAAAGACCTGCAATAAGTCGTGCCCCAGCTGCAGTAAGCAAAGTTCGGTGTCTTTTGATGATCGAGAATTCAAATAAACATAGATCAGTCGCAAAAGCCGCCAACGTGCCCCAGACAACAGTATGCAAAATATTGAAGAAAGATCTCCGTCTGAAAATGAGGTCAAAGGATATGAGATCATCAAGATAAGGCTTCCAATCATACCTCCCGTTCAGCTGTTGCATACATTAAACAGCTGGAGAATGAAACATATATTCATGCTTTTCCATACGAAAACATAATTATAAACTTGTGTGCGACCTGACTGTTGAAATGGGCTCTGGGAAACCGTAGTTCTTATACACTAGATGGCTTATGGAAAGCCTGTTGGGAGGAGTGGTGTGCTTTAGACATGATAGTTTTGAAACATATTATTTTCCAATCGAAATTATACTGCAGGGATATTTTAAGATTTACGTTTGTCAAATAAAGTATGACAGGGTATATATATATATATATATATATATATATATATATATAT
>NW_013666493.1:143583-148025 GCF_000517525.1 Limulus polyphemus
TTCAGTCAACCCAACACATTGGGATCTGTTGCCATGTCAGATGACCTTTAGTCAAACCAACATATTAGATTCTGTTGTTACAGCAGATGATCTTCAGTCAACCCAACACATTGGGATCTGTTGCCATGTCAGATGACCTTTAGTCAAACCAACATATTAGATTCTGTTGTTACAGCAGATGATCTTCAGTCAACCCAACACATTGGGATCTGTTGCTATGTCAGATGATCTTCTATCAAACCAACTTATTGTATTCTGTTGCTATGTCAAATGATTTTCTGTCAAACCAACATATTGGATTCTTTTGATGTCAGATGTTCTTCTATCAAAACAACATATTGGGTTGTGTTGCTATGTCAGAAGACCTTCAGGCTATCTAATATTTGCAAGTAACACATTTACAACCTGAGACAAGACAAAGTTGTAGTGTTGCATGTCTAACTATGTAACTATGAACAACAACTAGACAAGATTAAGTTATATTATATATGTATTGTTTGTAATATAACTAACTACGAACAATAACTAGACAAGATTAAGTTATATTATATATGTATTGTTTGTAATATAACTAACTACGAACAATAACTAGACAAGACTAACTTATATGTATTGCGTATAGTTATAAAATTCCTTTTCTCTTGGATGAATCCCCTCGATGATCACTGACACCGTTAATCCTAGAATTACTGATGTGTGTTTTTTAACACATTTCTTCAAAACTATTTATGCATCAAATTTCTAATGACTCTATGACATTTATTTGTTACAAATTAATCGGAGTCACAACAAAAAATATATCAACAGAATATCTATCAATATTGTATTTAATTCCACTAATTACAAATGGGGCCCGTGTGTAATGAGTAATTTCATCAAAAATGTAAAATTACTCAATATGATGCAAAATGTGTACCCCCCTCGTTACTGGTAATGAAATTAATAATTATAGGGTCAAAGAAACATTTAAGATGGTAAGTATTGCCAATTTTAACTTTCCGTATAACATGTGTAACATTATAATTCACTATTCCAGTGTCTCAATTCCTTTTCATGCTGTGTTGTGTTAGTTTTATGTCCTATAATACCAAAAAAAAATGTTGTAAATTATACGAAAACTATGTATAATCCATATTTTTATTGCATTGTTTTCTACAAATAAGAATCATATATTCGTATGTTATTTTTTTTATAATAAATTGTTTTTGCGCTTCTCTAGAAACCAATTTTTTTATGAATGACCAGAATCCAAAAAAAAAATCGTGAGGCAGCCGTAGAAATGACGAGTCATAAAATGATTATTGAATATATTATTATTCGTTACCTCTGTGGTTCTATTGTGCATCATCAGACCTCCCACCCCCCTCACCACAACCCCCACAAAGTAAATATAGCTGACTTCATCAAGTCACAAGCTTTATGGACTAATATTGTCAAATTAAAGTAACCTTTGGACTTATGTTACGGTGATCTTCAAAGCGTGAGTTGCAGCGTTGAAAGTGAACTTCATAATAAATTAACTTCCTTCACCGCCAGATGACCAGGTAGGTGCGTCACCTCTCCCACTAACACGCCAGGGAGTCCAATAAAAGACAAGTCTTGCTCGCAGCAGGCCTGAAGGTGGTACGTGCGGGGAATGCCAGGTGCGTAACCTCTATGGAAACACCGATAATGATTGACACCAGGGGTTTGAAGTCGACGTTGTTAATTAGACCAGGGCGTTTCTTCGCCACGTCGAGGAAAACAAACATATGATCGGTGTACAACACGAGAAAGTTAAGGAGTTATTCCCTGTTTCAAGAAGACGTGCATCTAGGATCTGTGAAGAAATAAGTTGTGGGAATTAACTATTCTTATAGTTTACCTACATTCTAGTAGGAATTTTATTTCGTTAGCTCTGATGAACAGGGCATCGAGGGTTTGCCACGTTTTCTGTTCATGGTTTGATACTTGTAGATTTAGCACCCGATTTAATATACTCTGCTGTAAGACAAAGCAAGAAGCCGATAACCCTCGTGCTTTCAGGAGCTGAACTTTTCTTCTTCAGTTAGACGTATTTGTTGTATAGAAATCTAAAATTCTATTTACAACAGTACAAATTATATTTTCTTTAACCCTAACTAATACTCCGTGGGTTATTAGGGATGGCGTTTAAAAAGGACGAATAAAGGTTAATTATTGCTCCTGTGGTAGGTGTAAATGGTGATGGCGCCAACATCATTTTTATTCAAAATACACAACGTATCAGTTGGACGTTTGCTTTACTTACTTTACATAGGATTAATCTACCTGTCTGTCTGTATCCTAACCTATTAATGTGCTTTCTTAGAGCATAAAACAGAAAACTACAAGCAGAAAAAACTTCAAGGCTTCGTATTCGATAGATAAAGAGATTCAAAGATACTCTTGATATAACAGTGATTGACGTATTGTTTTACATTCTTCTTTAGTTTCACCCATAACATCTTAGATGTACATACCCTATGTGCAAAATGGAATATACGATATTCAGTATCAAAAATCCAATAGAACGTAAAAAGTAAATCTATCGAAAGATCGGAGAAAAGAAATAACAACTAATAAACGAAAGGATAAGCTTGACTGCTTATTACCAAACGGGTTGACTGTCCAGGGGCCACATTGTTTATAACCTGCTATAAAAATATAAAATTGTCATCCATGTGCGCTTTCTAAGGAGGTAAAACCACCTCAACCAGTCTTATCAGTATCTGTAAGATTACAGATCTGCACGCGATAGCTCAAACAAAGAATCCGACCAATCACACAGCTAGGTTGGGAATTTAATACTTTATTATTGTATATAATTAGGTTTGTACTGGAGTTACTTTCATTACAGTTTTTTATTAAATTTCTAAGAAAATGACGTTTCTAACGCTGTTAATCTACCCTGCCACATCACACAAGATTTGTTAATGTTTCTTGAAGGTTTTTTGCTATCTTGCAAATATGTACACATTCTTATCCAAATCCCCAGGTGATTGTGAAACATTGAAAAATGTGAAGTTCACTTTAATTCTAATAAGGAAATGGCCCCTGAATATCATATCTCTGGCTTAAAACATTTTACGAAGTAGATTATTTATATTTTATTTAACTTAGTAATGACAAAAATATCTTCAGGTAAAAAACAAGCTTTTCCAAATCCTAATCATCTTGTCTTCGTGATAATGTGTGTTTGGAAATTCCGTTTTTGTGTTTTTCTCGTGATGTCTTGTATGTTTGTGTGCCTTTGTTTAAGAGGAAAATATTTAAATTTGTTCTTTTAGGTTACCTAAAAGAACCCGATAAACTGTGTTTTTCACTTTTAATGCGTTGTAGAATCTTGCATAAATACTTTCGAAATACTGTTTACAGCAAACCTGTGGTAATGGTAGGTTACTGTAATTAAAATTACAAGCTTGTTTGACAGATGTTATAAGTTCGTTCATTTTCTGTGGCGTTCAAGAACATCTTCATGGCTGATAAGAGAAGAAAATGTTCGTAAATGTTAGAGCTTTTTAACATTTCTGATGTTTTTCAAACAGAAGACTAAAACTTTACTGTTAAGCCCTTTGAACGCAATTTCGTTTAGACAGAAATTGGAACAAATAAATTGTAGACAATAGATACTTGCCAAAATAATAATAACAACAACTTTTGTGAAATAGTATCTTTAGAAAAGGATACATGCATATATGGTGAACTGCTTTTGGAACCAGCGTCTGAAATATTTATTAGAAAACTCAATCTTCACAGACATGGTTCGAATTCTGTATTCGTACCTTACGTACTAATCCACTGCGCAGTTGCTATTGTGCTTAATGTACGATACATATTTGTTAGCATAATCCGAAAAACGTTTTCATATCTTGTCACTAGACAGTTGTTTTTAAAATATCCCATTAGAGGTCTCTAGCGTCTTATTAGTTCCTGGTAATGCAACCACAGCTGGACTGGTGACTGGAGGAATATGTCACAGCCCTTTCCGTGTAAAGATATTCATACAACTAAATAAAGAGGTGTTAAATCTGTGACACATTGATATCAAAGAAGGCTGTCTGTAACATATTGAATAACGTCGGCAAAGGAAGATCAGTGCCTCCTTGTGAGGATGTATAACCACCTAAATGGCATCTCAATCACGCGCAGGATTGTCGGTATAAAATTACAAAAGACCGAAGATTTGGTCGTCCAGAAAACTCTTCACCAAAGTTGCATACGCCGTAATCAAGTGTTAAAGGTAACTCACGAAGACCTTGTCTGTTTTAAGAAGCATAAACCCTGATTCCAGAAATTGCTTCCAAGTTACATTGGTGAGAGGAAGAGAAACTGCAGAAAATTGTACGAAAAATACCTTTCACGTAAAAGATAGAATTTTGTTACAACATTGAACGAGGCCCATGTATACGTATATATATATATATATATATATATATGTGTGT